>NC_044987.1:35549143-35849143 GCF_008728515.1 Papio anubis | reverse complement strand
TGATATGCTTTGTAGAACTTCAAGGTAGACCTGCTCAAGGGTCCCTGGAGGCTCCTTAAAACTTGCTGAGAGTTAAAGCATGTACTAAACAAACCATATACAATAAAAAATAATGGGCATCTCAGCTGCTAAGAAAATAAAAATACACCACATATTAATTATATTTAGAAAATTTGACTACCACCTCTGTTGATTTGGAAATTCATGATGGAACTACTTAATTGTCTTAATGAATATCTCTACTGATCGTCACCTTCTGAGCGCTTTTGAGTATCAGCAAGGGGCATTTCTGACATTACTTCTGATTAAAGTAAACATGTTATATTAGCTATCTATTACTGTGTAGCAATCTTATCACAAACTTAGCAGTTTAAATCAATACACATTTATCAACTCAGTTTCTGTGGGTCAGGAATTTGAACATAGCTTAGCTCTTTCCTTTTCTGAGGTTTGTATAAACCTATAATCTAGGTCCTGGTTGGGGCTGTGGTCATGTCTGATATGTAATGTAGTTACATACATTCAATCACCTTTATCATATTGTATTTTTTGTAAGGAAGCTACAGGTCTCACTTCAATCAAAAGGAAAGGATCATACAAGGACATGAATACCAAGAATTTGGGACATGGGAACCACCAAATGTCTGTCATGCTTAGGCTACAGACATGAATCTTAGAAGTAAGTGCTTCTATGAAGCAAATGTTTTCCAATAGAGATTTGATCGATGCTATTTCTGACAGGCCCAATTAGCCCAAACTATTATAAATATAATAAATAAAGAAATATCTGTGGAACACATGAAGTATTTTAGAAAAATGAAAAAAATTAAACAATATCCAGAAATCAAGCAAAAATGGGCAGTTATAAATGGAAATGGGCTGGGTGTGGTGGCTCATGCATGTAATCCCAACATTTTTGGAGACTGAGGCAGGATGACTGCTTGAGCCTAAGAGTTCAAGACCTTCCAGGGCAACGTAGTGAGACCCCAACTCTAAAATTAAAAAAAAAAAAAAAAAAATCTGGGTGTGGAGGCATGCACCTCTAGTCCCAGCTATTCAGGAGGCTGAGGTGGGAAGACTGTTTGAGCCCAAAAGACTGAGGCTACAGTGAGCCATGACCACACCACTGCACTCCAGGCTGGGCAACAGAGCAAGACCCTGTGATGTGGCTTGGCTCTGTCCCCAACCCAAATCTCATCTTAAACTGTAATTCCATGTGTTGATGGAGGGACCTGGTGCTAGGTGATTGGATAATGGGGGCACTTTCCCCCAGGCTGTTCTCATGATAGTGAGTTCTCACGAGATCTAATGGTTTCATAAGGGGCTCTTCTCCCTTTTGCTTGCTTTCTTTTTCCTACTATCCTGTGAAGAACATACTTGTTCCTCCTCACCGTCTTCCATGATTGTATTTTTATAGTAGTGTGAAATGGACTAATACACCCTATCTCAAAAAAATAAAAAAATAAAAAAAACAAGTAAATAAAATGAAACAGAAGCCCCTATTATTCTACCAAATTCTGACTTCATAAATATTTGCATCATGGATGCAGAAAAGGAAATAAAATAAATGTATTTATTTTCTGTTATTGCCATACCAAATGACCACAAATTCAGCAGTTTAAACTAACATCCATTATTGTCTCACATTTTGTAGGTCAGAAGTCTGGGCACAGCATAACTTTTCTCATTCTCTGCTCTAGGTTTCACAAAGCAGAAATCAAGGTGTCACTATGGCTGTGCTTCTCTTTGGATGCTCTGGGGATGAATCCCTTTCAAGTTTATTTAGGTGGTTGGCAGACTTCGGTTTATGTTATTGTAAGAATAAAGTTTCCATTTGCTGGCTGTAGGCAAAGGGAAGACTCAAAGCTTTTAGATGCTACCCACATTCCATGGCTTATGTTTACCTTCCTTCATCATCAAAGCCAGCAGCATGGGTCAAGTCCTTCACATGACTCATATCTCTCTGATCTTCCTTCTAACTCCCTGCTTCTCTGGTTTGAGTTAAAAAAAAAAAAAAAAAAAAAAAAAAAAAATCTCTTGGATTTTTAAGGGCTCCTGGTATTAGATTGGGTCCACCAGGATAATTTCCCTACACCTAGTCCACCACCTTAACCCATGCCTGAGGTTGCAATTTTTTTGAATTTTTGCATGAGTGAAAAATCCAACCTTGGGGATGGCCTTGAGCAGTAGAATATAAATAGCTCCCATATGCTTAACATTCCAATAAAGGAACACTAGGCGTATGAAATGCATCCACAAATTTCCTTCGGTAGTGTAACCTACTCAAAGGTTGTGAGGATTAGGGAATGGACATCTTTGTTGGGACATTCTTCTGCCTGTCACAGTAAGCTACAAAATGACAATAAGACATGATGAGATTTATTTTTCTGTAAAAAAAAAAACAAATAACGTTGTATTATGTGTTCTCCTAAAGGAAAGTATAAATTGATAATCCAAATACATGAAATACATTGCAGAGATTTAAGAGCTTTTAGTTGTAATCTTTTATCTGGCAAGAAACAACTTCTCCTGAATCCTATTTCATTGTTACTAATCTCAGTAACAGCATTATTTTTAGGAGAGTGAAATCAAAGCTGATTACAAAGTATTTTGGCATCTACTATACAATCTTTGAGCAGTTCTTGGATTTAGAAGAAATGCTAAGGAGGCACAAAATTTTTATGCAAAATTATCTATTGGGTTGGCAACAGTATAATTGTCTGTATTTTACAAAACCAGTGCCAAAACATTGGCTTAAAGGAATTGAGAGTTGTTTATTTTCAGTAGTTGCTTTTTTTTTTATTTGAATCCTTAAGGGCATCAAGTGGTCCTAAAGAAGTTGGTATATTTTGTGTGTTTGTACTTGGTGAACTCTTAAGTGTGCTCAGCAACTTTATGCTTCTTCAGGATATGCTTCATGGAATAAAGGTAAGCATTAGCTGATCTTAAGAAGGATGATAAACATCAATAATCATGGTACGGTATTTAAATAATTCCTGTAGAAAATACTGTGCTAAACATTTTTTTAAAGCACCACACTTAATTCTGATTGAAAAGCAGGCACTATTGTTGTCTCAAGTTCAAATATGACATAACTGAGGCTAACATGTTACTATTTATACTACTAATACCTAATAACGGTGCATGTAAAGCCATGAATGTCTATTGTTAACACATAAGAATTTTTGTTTTCCATCCTCTACACACACACACACACACACGTACACACATGCACACACATGCACACACAAACACATATATGTCCAAAATCTAAAAACATCCACACAACTGGTATGCATTTTTAAGACTTCAATGTTCCATCCCTAGCTCAGACCCTGGTGTTAACTGCTGATGCTGAAGATCAACAATATGCCAGAACCATTAAATATGATTGGATTTGTAAATTGTATATCTTTATTTTATTTTGTGAGACCGTATTAGTCCATACTCCTGTTGTGAATAAAGACATACCAAGACTGGGTAATTTATAAAGAAAAAGAAGCTTAATGGACTCACAGTTCCATATGGCTGGGGAGGCCTCACAATCATGGTTGAAGGTGAAGGAGGAGTAAAGGTATGTCTTACATGGCAGCAGGCAAGAGAGTGTATGCAGGGGAACTGCCCTTTATAAAATCATCAGATCTTGTGAGACTTATTCACTGTCATGAAAACAGCATGGGAAAAATCAACCCCCATGATTCAGTTACTTCTCATCAGGTCCTTCCCATAACACATGGGGATTATGGGAGCTGCAACTCAAGATGAGATTTGGGTGGGGACACAGCCAAATCATATTAGAGAGAGTCACGTTCATGATTTTCATTTCATTATATTCTAGTTTTAAAGTTGTACTGCTACTTTAGGCAGGACCTCTGATTATACCAATTTAGCTGAAAGTGAAGCCATAATTAACAAATGTTGATAAGGCAAAACACAGTAAATTACAAATTAAGTTATATCACCAGTTCTATAAATTCTAGGTGCCATAAGGGGCATTTTGTTAAAAGACACGTTAAATGAGTTCCTGAAGGTTTGAAATATTTGGGACAAAACACACTGGCTGAACTCCAAAATACCAGATAATTGAACTTAGATCCTTTAGTGGGAATAATTAGGCATCATTTGCATAGGTAAGGTCATTTGAACAACTTTCTGGTGGAAAATAAAGCTAATCAAGATTAATGATTCTTAAATATATTGCTTTTCTACTTAGCATATCAAGGCAGTATTTTCTGGAGAATAGAAAATGCTTTATTAATTCTACTAGGAAAATAGGAGTTATAGGCTTTTTATTTTCACTAATTGTATCACAATGCATTTTTATACATGACTATAATATGTTAAAATATATATGATATATTCATATATGTGCATACATATATCTACATATTATATAAGGTATATGTGTGTATATTATCTATTTTATATAATTATACATATAGCATATTAAATCACAACATATCATGTATGTTAAATTATTTTACAAACCAATTTTAAAATAGATATTCAGAGAAATGAAGTTACTTGTTAAAGACTATACAATTTATAAATAATCAAATCAAGATCAGACATCAAGTCTCTTCAACCCCCAAACCATTTCAAAGCCTAAAGAGAAATAAGTAGAAAAGGATATATATAATTTACCTATAAATATACAATACAATTTTTCTTCTTGGATTGTGTTCTTCTCACGTGTTTTCTACCAAGTAAACACAGGACATAGAAAGGATGTATTTATTTTAGGTAGCTGTGTATAGACATATGAAACTACAAACAAATTAGCATGTCAGAAATACTGCATCAGCATATTGATTTTGTCAAAATCTCCAGTAACAATTGTTTAAAAAGAGAGAGTAATATATTTGCTCTAGCTCTAATGCTTGAGTAAGTATGTGTTTTGAACAAACTTGGTTCTCTACAAATGTTGTTAATTAATATGACTCATTCATCATACTGTAAAGATAATTGAGAAGTAAGGCTAAGTCTGGATCTGAACTAAGACTACAAACTGCCCTCTTTCATTGAACAGATATAGAGAAGCATATGAACTAAATGGCTCAGTATGGCCTAATGATTAAAAACAAAAAGAAACCTGAACATTTGTCTACTATCTTCTTATGGGCTCCAGTGTGCCCCCTCAAAATTCATATGTTGAAACCCTAACCTTCAGTACCTCAAAATGTGACTGTATTTGTAACTACAGCCTTTATAGAGATAATTAAAGTACAGTGAGGTTGTTAGGGTGGGCCTGAATCCAATATGATGAGTGTCTTCATAAGCAGAGATCAAGACACTGAGAAAGAGACATCAGATATCTGCACACTCAGGGAAGCTGAGTCAGGAGAATCATTTGAATCCAGGGGCCAGAGGCTGCCGTGAGCTGAGATCGAGCCACTGTACTCCAGCCTGGGTGACAGAGTGAGACTCTGTCTCAAAAAAAGAAAAAAAAAAAAGGAAGATGGCCAAATAGGAACAGTTCCATCTCCAGCCTCCATCTCCCAGCATGAGTGACACAGAAGATGTGTGATTTCTGCAATTCCAACTGAGGTACCAGGTTCCTCTCACTGTGGTGTGTTGGACAGTGGGTGCAGTACAGTGGGTGCAGCCCACTGAGCGAGAGCCAAAGCAGGGAGAGGCATCACCTCACCCAGGAAGTGCAAGGGGGACGGGAATTTCCTTTCCTAGCCAAGAAAAACATGAAACACAACACCTGGAAAATTGGGTCACTCCCACAGTAATACTGTACTTTACCAAGGGTCTTAGCAAATGGCACACCAGGAGATTATATCCGGCACCTGGCTTAGAGGGACCCACACCTACAGAGCCTCCCTCATTGCTAGCACAGCAGTCTGAGATTTAACTGCAAGGAAGCAGCGAGGCTAGGGGAGGGGTGCCCACCATGGCTGAGGCTGGAGTAGGTAAACAAAGCAGCTGGGAAGCTCAAACTGGGTGGAGCCCACCACAGCTCAAGGAGGCCTGAGTACTTCTGTAGACTCCACTTCGGGGGACAGGGCATAGCCAAACAAAAGGTAGCACAAACCTCTGCAGATTTAAATGTCCCTGTCTGACAGTTTTGAAGAGAGTAGTGGTTCTCCTAGCATGAAGTTTGAGATCTGAGAATGGACAGACTGCCTGCTTGAGTGGGTCCCTGATCCCCGACTACCTAACTGGGAGACACCCCCCACTAGGGGCAGACTGACACCTGACACCTCACATGGCCGGGTACCCCTCTGAGACAAGATTCCAAAGGAACGATTAGGCAGCAACATTTGCTGTTCAGCAATATTCACTCTTCTGCAACCTGCACTGCTGATACTCAGGCAAACAGGGTCTGGAGTGGACCTCCAGCAAACTCCAACAGACCTGCAGCTGAGGGTCCTGACTGGTAGAAGGAAAACTAACAAACAGAAAGGACATCCACACCAAAACCCCATCTGTACATCATCATCATAAAAGACCAAAGGTAGATAAAACCAAAAAGATGGGGAAAAAACAGAGCAGAAAAGCTGAAAATTCTAAAAATCAGAGCACCTCTCCCCTTCCAAAGGAACGCAGCTCCTCGCCAGCAACAGAACAAAGCTGGACAGAGAATGACTATGATGAATTGAGAGAAGAAGGCTTCATACGATCAAATTTCTCTGAGCTAAAGGAGGAAGTTCAAACCCATCACAAAGAAGCTAAAAACCTTGAAAAAAGATTTGATGAATGACTAACTAGAATAACCAATGTAGAGAAATCCTTCAATGACCTGATAGAGCTGAAAACCATGGCACAAGAACTACGTTACGAATACACAAACTTCAGTAACAAATTCAATCAACTGGAAGAAAGGGTATCAGTGATTGAAGATCAAATGAATGAATTGAAGTGAGAAGAGAAGTTGAGAGAAAAAAGAGTAAAAAGAAATGAACAAAGCCTCCAAGAAATATGGGACCATGTGAAAAGACCAAATCTATGTCTGATTGGTGTACCTGAAAGTGATGGGGAGTATGGAACCAAGTTGGAAAACACTCTTCAGGATATTTTCCAGGAGAACTTCCCCAACCTAGCAAGGCAGGCCAACATTGAACTGCAGGAAATACAGAGAAGACCACAAAGATACTCCTCGAGAAGAGCAACTCCAAGACACATAATTGTCAGATTCACCAAGGTTGAAATGAAGAAAAAATGTTAAGGGCAGCCAGAGAGAAAGGTCAGGTTATGCACAAAGGGAAGCCCATCAGACTAACAGCGGATCTCTCAGCAGAAACTCTACAAGCCAGAAGAGAGTGGGAGCCAATGTTCAACATTATTAAAGAAAAGAATTTTCAACCCAGAATTTCATATTCAGCCAAACTAAGCTTTAAGTGAAGGAGAAATAAAATCTGTTACAGACAAGCAAATGCTGAGAGATTTTGTCACCACCAGGCCTGCCCTACAAGAGATCCTGAAGGAAGCACTAAACATGGAAAGGAACAACCAGTACCAGACACTGCAAAAACATGCCAAAATGTAAAGACCATCGATGCCAGGAAGAAACTGCATCAAATAATGAGCAAAATAACCAGCTAACATCATAATGACAGGATCAAGTTCACACATAACAATATTAACCTTAAATGTAAAGGGGCTAAATCCTCCAATTAAAAGACACAGACTGGCAAATTGGATAAAGAGTTAAGACCCATCAGTTTGCTGTATTCAGGAGACCCATCTCACATGCAGAGACACATATAGGCTCAAAATAAAGTGATGGAGGAAGATCTACCAAGCAAATGGAAAACAAAAAAAAGGCAGGAGTGACAATCCTAGTCTTTAATAAAACAGATTTTAAACCAAAAAAGATCAAAAGAGACAAAGAAGGCCATTACATAATGGTAAAGGGATCAATTCAACAAGAAGAGCTAACTATCCTAAATATATATGCACCCAATACAGAGCACCCAGATTCATAAAGCAAGTCCTTAGATGCTTACAAAGAGACTTAGACTCCCACTCAATAATAATGGGAGATTTTAACAAACCACTGTCAATATTACACAGATCAGCAAGACAGAAGGTTAACAAGGATTTCTAGGAATTGAACTCAGCTCTGCACCAAGCAGACCTAATAGACATCTACAGAACTCTCCACCCCAAATCAACAGAATATATATTCTTCTTAGCACCACATCACACTTATTCCAAAATTGACCACATAGTTGGAAGTAAAGCACTCTTCTGCAAATGTAAAAGAACAGAAATCACAACAAACTGTCTCTCACACCACAGTGCAATCAAATTAGAACTCAGGATTAAGAAACCCAATCAAAACTGCTCAACTACATGGAAACTGAACAACCTGCTCCTGAATGACTACTGGATACATAACGAAAAAAAGGCAGAAATAAAGATGTTCTTTGAAACCAATGAAAATAAATATACAAAAGACCAGAATCTCTGGAATACATTTAAAGCAGTGTGTAGAGGGAAATTTATAGCACCAAATGCCCACAAGAGAAAGCAGGAAAGATCTAAAATTGACACTCTAACATCGCAATTAAAAGAACTAGAGAAGCAAGAGCAAACACATTGAAAAGATGCAAGGCTGGTTCAGTATATGCAAATCAATAAACATAATCCAGCATATAAACAGAACCAAAGACAAAAACCACATGATTATCTTAATAGATGCAGAAAAGGCCTTTGACAAAATTCAACAGCCCTGCATACTAAAAACTCTCAATAAATTTGGTATTGATGGAACGTATCTCAAAATAATAAGAGCTATTTATGACAAACCCACAGCCCATCTCATACTGAATGGGCAAAAACTGTAAGGATTCCCTTTGAAAACTGGCACATGACAGGGAAGACCTCTCTCACCACTCCTATTTAACATCGTTTTGGAAGTTCTGGCCAGGGCAATCAGGCAGGAGAAAGAAATAAAGGGTATTCAATTAGGAAAAGAGGAAGTCAAATTGCCCCCGTTTGCAGATGACATGATTGTATGTTTAGAACACCCCATCATCTCTGCCCTAAATCTCCTTAAGCTGATAAGCAACTTCAGCAAAGTCTCAGGATACAAAATAAATGTGCAAAAATCACAGGCATTCTTATACACCAATAACAAACAGAGAGCCAAATCATGAGTGAACTCCCATTCACAATTGCTTCAAAGAGAATAAAATACCTAGGAATCCAACTTACAAGGGATGTGAAGGACCTCTTCAAGGAGAACCACAAACCACTGCTCAGTGAAATCAAAGAGGACACAAAAAATGGAAGAACATTTCATGTTCATGGATAGGAGGAATTAGTATCATGAAAATGACCATGCTGCACAAGGTAATTTATAGATTCAATACCATCCTCATTAAGCTATCAATGACTTTCTTCACAGAACTGGAAAAAAACTACTCTAAAGTTCCTATGGACCCAAAAAAGAGCCTTCATTGCCAAGACAATCCTAAGCCAAAAGAACAAAGCTGGAGGCATCACACTACCTGACTTCAAACTATACTACAAGGCTACGGTAACCAAAACAGCATGGTACTGATACCAAAACAGAGATATAGGCCAATGGAACAGAACAGAGCCCTCAGAAATAATATCACACATCTACAACCATCTGATCTTTGACAAACTTGACAAAAACAAGAAACAGGGAAAGATTCCTTATTTAATAAACAGTGCTGGGAAAACTGGCTAGCTATAAGTAGAAAGCTGAAACTGGATTCCTTCCTTACACCTTATATAAAAATTAATTCAAGATGGTTTAGAGACTTAAATGTTAGACCAAAAACCATAAAAATCCTAGAAGAAAACCTAGTCAATAACATTCAGGACATAGGCGTAGGCAAGGACTTCATGTCCAAAACACCAAAAGCAATGGCAACAAAAGCCAAAATTGACAAACGGGATCTAGTTAAACTAAAGAACTTCTGCACAGTAAAATAAACTACCATCAGAGTGAACAAGCAACCTACAGAATGGGAGAAAATTTTTCAATCTACTCATCTGGCAAAGGGATAATATCCGGAACCTACAAAGAACTCAAATTTACAAGAAAAAAACAACCCCATCAGAAAGTGGGCAAAGGATATGAACAGACACTTCTCAAAAGAAGACATTTATGCAGCCAACAGACACATGAAAAAATGCTCATCATCACTTGCCATCAGAGAAATGCAAATGAAAACCACAGTGAGATACCATCTCACACCAGTTAGAATGGCAATCATTAAAAAGTCAGGAAATAACAGGTGCTGGAGAGGATGTGGAGAAATAGGAACACTTTTACACTGTTGGTGGGATTGTAAACTAGTTCAACCATTGTGGAAGACAGTGTGGTGATTCCTCAAGGATCTAGAACTAGAAATACCATTTGATTCAGCCATCCCATTACTGGGTATATACTCAAAGGATTATAAATCATGCTGCTATAAAGACACATGCACATGTATGTTTATTGTGACTCTATTCACAATAGGAAAGACTTGGAATCAACCGAAATGTTCATCAATGACAGACTGGATTAAGAAAATATGGCACATATACACCATGGAATACTATGCAGCCATCAAAAAGGATGAGTTCATGTCCTTTGTAGGGACATGGATGCAACTGGAAACCATCATTCTCAGCAAACTATCACAAGAACAGAAAACCAAACACCACATGTTCTCACTCATAGGTGGGAGTTGAACAATGAGAATACTTGGACATGGGAAGGGGAACTTCACACACCGGGGCTGTTGTAGGGTGGAGGGAGGAGGAAGGCATAGCATTAGGAGATATACCTAATATAAATGAGGAGTTAATGGGTGCAGCACACCAACATGTCACATGTATACATATGTAACAAACCTGCACGTGGTGGACATGTGCCCTGGAACATAAAGCATAATTTAAAAAAACTAAAAAATTTAAAAAAGATTTTATGAAAAAAATCACATCATAGTGTCTTTAGTAGGAAAAAGCATTCAATTTCCAAAATGGCAAGGTTTTCAACCCTTTGTTTCTCTATGGCCTTCTGAGTTTGTCATTGCCCAAAGCCATTCCTACTGTATGTATCCAAATGTTTCTTGCCACACACTGATTATGGATTTGGTACTTCATTTGGCTAAGTGAGGACCATTTTTAGTCCTTGGCCAAGAGCAAATAGATAAACACACAGAGTCGTGGCGGGGGGGTTCGGGGGGGGGGGGGGAGCATGAATGTCATTATTGGCATCTCGTAAGAAAGGCATTTTCATTATCTGTTGTTCCATTCTTATTGGCTCCAGTGTGCCCCCTCAAAATTCATATGTTGAAACCCTAACCTTCAGTACCTCAAAATGTGACTGTATTTGTAAACAGGGCCTTTACAGAGGTAATTAAAGTACAGTGAGGTTTTTAGGATGGGCCTGAATCCAATATGATGGGTATCTTCGTAGGTAGAGATCAGATCATAAAAACCAACAATATTTAGCAGCTTAAAACCAACAAGCATTTATGTTTTCATAGTTTCTGTTGGTCAGGAATTTAGGTGCTGCTAGGCTAGGTTCACCTAGCTCAAGGCCTCTCAGGAAGCCACAGTTTAGGTTTTCACCAGGGCTGCAGTCATCTCAAAGCTCAACTGAGGAAGGATTCGCATTCAAACTTATTGAAGTGACTTTTGGCAAGACTATTGGTAGAAGACATCCTTACCATGTGGGTCTCTTTCTCTCTCACGTTACACAAAACATGGTAACTTGCTTTTCTCGGAACAAATAATGGGAAATGGAGATAGTAAGCAAAACAGAAGTCATCTATTTTATTGTAACTCAATCTCACCCCTTTTATCATATTGAGTTCATTATAATTAAGTCACTAATTCCAGCCCACACTCAAGGGTAAAGGATTAATTAAATGTGTCGAAAGCAGAAGGCATGGATTATAGAGGACCTTTTGGAGGTTGCTTTCTATAAGGATAATATCTTAATTAGAGATTTTGGAATCTGCCTGTATTAGTTCTTTCTCACGCTGCTATGAAAAAATATCCAAAGACTGGGTGATTTATAAAGGAGAGGGATTTTATTGACTCACAGTTCTGCATGGCTGGGGAGGCCTCAGAAAACTTACAGTCATGGCAGAAGGAGAAGAAAACCCATGTTTCTTCACAAGGTGGCAGGAAAGATAAGTGCCAAGAGGGAAAAGCCCCATATCAAACTATCAGATATCATGAGAACAGCTTGAGGGTTACCGCACCCACGATTAAATTACCTCCCACCGGGTTCCTCCTATGACATTTGAGGATAATAGTAACTAAAATTCAAGATGAGATATGGGTAAACACAGAGCCAAACCATATCACTGCCTGATCTTCTTACCATGCAGTGAATATCACATTATTAATTTGGTAGGTATTTATAAGTTTTATGATATTATTTCACATACAAACAATGTCTACATTATTCATACTGGTTAAAAATGCTAATACCTAAATTCTCCAGGTTAAAATTAATTGGTCTGCAATGAATTAAGGTGGTACAGGGAAAATAAGGACTGGGGTTTCCAAAGTAATATTAACTTGACACTCATTTTGACACTCTCCATAGGCTTTTCAGTAAATAAAAGCTTTTTGTCTCACATATAAAGGCAGAAGTTCCACTTCAAATTACAAGTAATTTGAATAAATAAAGTAATAGTATCAGGATTTTGTGAATCTACTTTTCCTTCCTTTCTTCATTTTCTTCCTTCTTTTTTTTTCTCTTCTTCCTCTCCCCTCCACTTTTTTCTTTTTATCTGTCTTTACAATAAAAACTTAAACAAGTCCCAGTCATATCCTTTAGTTTGCCTGATAACTGTCTAGAAATAGTATCCCTATTTCAAAACTCATTAACAACAACAACAAAAAATTACTAAGACCTCAAACAAGCTACTGGCTTCCACCTGTAGATCCAATCTCACCTCCTACTGCACCCTCCTTTTTATTTATGGTAGAATATTGTCTAAGAAGTCATAAAATCTTGATCTCAAGGCATTTGTTTATTGTATTTTATTAAACTAGTATAAGGTGAGATTCTGTCATTTCCAATGAAAAGAATGACAATGACAGGAGGTATTGCAATTTTAATGTACCAATTTATCAATGAATGCTTAAAAGCTTTTTATTATTTGTTCTCCTTAAATTCTGTTCTCTTCATTCTGACACAATGAAAACAAATACAATAAACAAATAAATACTTAGTTTTCAAGGTTTAGCTCAAAATCCCACACCCCTGTGAAGCATTTATAAAATTAACTAATTCTTTCTTTGTTAACTGAAAGCATTTTTGCCACAGTACTAGTATAGTACTTACTATATTGCAACTATGATTGTTTTTAGTTTTTGTAGTTGTTTTAGTTGTTAGATTTTTAAGGCTAGAATGTGAAAGTACTGAGCCCATGCTGAAGAAAGCATAACATAGTGAACTGCCCTGTGTATTTCAAGGGGTTTTCAAGGGGTCATCTGCTCACATTTATAATTGAGAGCAAAGGGTAGATTCAAAAGGAACTATAACTATAACCATATATATACATATATATGTACACATGAATATATACATATGTATACATATATATACACACATATATGTGTGTGTGTGTGTGTGTGTGTGTGTATATATATAATTTTTTTGAGACAGAGTCTTGCTCTGTTGCCCAAGCTGGAGTGCACTGGTGCCATCTCAGCCCACTGCCACCTCTGCCTCTGGGTTCAAGTTATTCTCATGCCTCAGCCTCCTGAGTAGCTGGGATTACAGGTGGACACAACCAGACCTGTGTAATTTTTTGTATTTTTAGTAGAGATGTGGTTTCACCATGTTGGCCAGTCTGATTTTGAACTCCTGGCCTCTAGTGATCTGCCCACCTTGGCCTCCCAAAGTGCCGGGATTACAGGCTTGAGCCACTGTGCCCAGCCTAGGAACAAAGTATTTAATGTCATACATCTTTTACAAACTAACCTTTTCACATTGTTTATTAACATAAGGTTTTGTTTGTTTTCTGGTCACCATCTTTGGAAAACAACCATCTCTCATTCACATCATTAATTTCAGGTGATGGGACAAGGAGTTTTACATGACCAAAAAGGAAACAAAACTCTCTTTTCATGGGTCATTGATAAGAAATTGATGTGATGCTTTCCCTAGGAGCTTTGTTGGAATTGTAGGCGGGAGGCACTAATTCCGTCTTATAGTTCTGGTGAAAAGAGCATTTGTAGCTTACAGCTGCTGGGGAGTTATTTTAAGAACATAGAGAGGCATCTAATAATGAATACATCAGAATAGAAAGCAGAGTGAGGAAGTGAGATTAGAGACTGATTTGTGCAATTGTTTTATGAAGTGATTGAGTACATAGTTTTTTTAAAAAAACAAAATTATCTTTTTTAAAGTTTTGTAAGCCTATTTATTATATTGTATTTTATTAAACTAGTATAAGGCGAGATGCTGTCATTTCCAATGAAAAGAATGACAATGACAGGAGGTAATGCAATTTTAATGTACCAATTTATCAATGAATGCTTAAAAGCATTTCAACAGGGCAGTCATATAATGTAGAACAAAGAACATGCACTTGGGAGGTAAACTGCCCAAATCTTGTTCCCAGCCTGCCATTTATTAGCAGCATGTCTGCTGGAAAGTTACACATTCTTTGTATTCTTTGTGTGCCTTTGTTTTTTCATCTGGAATATGGGAATAATCACAGAACAGAAATATACAGGAATATAACATTGTTACAGTGTGTGTGTATATGCATGCACGTGTGTGCTTATGCAGGTTTTAGAAGATTATCTGGTACATTGAAACATAACTGTTGGCAATAAAATACCTTACAAAGTTTGCTTGAACCCATTCATTAATCAGAGGGTGTCTACTATATGCCAAACAACTATGTTACATATTTTAGTTAATAATAATAAATAGGATGTGTACATTGCCCTAAAATTATTTACCACCAAATGGTGGGAAAGGGCCTGAAACTAAGTTATTAAAATAGAGTAACATGTAACAGATCTGTAAAACATTCCTCTGGTCTAACTGAAACTTTTTACCTATTGGTAAACATTTCCCCATTCCACACCCCAAACCCCAGCCTCTGGCAACCACCAATCTACTCTCTACTTCTATAAATTTGACTTCTTAAGATTCTGGATATAAGTTAAATCATGTGGTATTTTTTTTTTTCCTGGCTATTTCACAATTATTATTGTCAAATAACAATAACATTTTAAATAAATATTTTAAAAAACTAAACACTCCTCCCCAAAAATAGACCAAAACAATTATTAATTCATATGTACACATAAATGACAATAGAATAACTGACGGTGTCATAAATAACTGAGACCAGAAGTAACGGAGAAGATTTCATAAAAGACACAGGTTTGAGTAGCATAAAGGAAAAACATGAGTTTAACAAATGGGGTAGACTAGAGGACAGAAGTGTTTTAAAAAGTTAAAGAAATATAGAAACTTATCTAGTTATTGGATTACATACAATAGCATTTACATCTTAAAGTAGTTTTGAAGGTTTCTTGTACATCAAAGCAATTCTGACCTGTAGATTTAATTGTGAGTTAATCATTTTCTAAAAAATCAAGGATAATGTTTTCTATATATATTAAAGATATATGCTACTTCTATTTACATGCTTTATATTCTTACATTAAACCTGTTTTCTAGGAAGAAATTAATCCAGTAATTCTAACTCGATCAAAGAACTAAAATGAACACAATAGGTCAAAAACTAGTTCATAGAAACAATTTCAATTAAGCTATGGAATTTTATTTTCATTAAGTTCCTCATTAGTGTTCTTAAAATAACTTCTCCAATGCAATTTTAATTCTGTAACACCAATATTTTTATTAGATTAGACAAATTGTTATCTACTATGAAATTTGATATGTCCTTCAAATTTTATCTCTAACTGAAATATTTTTACCTATTTAATAGATTAATTTGTTAATTAATTTAATTATAATCCACCTCTATGGTTGCTGGAACTTTTTCAATTATTTATTGGACTATTTTCAAACAACTCTGTATTTAAATCTCTCAAGCATTTCTTTTTCTTTCACAATTTTTGGTGAAGCGGTCCACTGGAGACCAGTGTTATAACAGTTAGACCAGTATATAACATGTCTTTTATTAAAAAAAAAAAAAAAAAAAAAAAAATCCTGTCTTCTGAAAACCTAGAACTTATGGTCTGGGCTTCTGGAACTTAAAATAGAACATTTTATTGACCTCATGATTACTTTATATGCCTTGTTGCATTGTGTTTTAATTTATGACAGTTGAAAAGCTCTTTGCAGTGTTTCATTTTTTAGGCTTAGTGCTGCCAGATGCTTGAAGTAAACAACATTTTGAAGATATGTGGTTATCCTACATGTATATAAGAACTGGGATTAAACTTCTCCTTTCTTAAGCAGCTTTTATTCATAGGAGTGGTTTTCATAGAATAGTTACTGTCTTCTCTCTCTCACAATGTGTAAGGATAAGTGACAAAACAAACCCATATGTTAAACTAATTAAAACACTTTTTCCTTTAATTTTCTCAGTGTGAAATTATCGTGTAAAAGGTGATGATAAAAAGGGATAAACTAGTAGATTAAGTTCATTATAACTTTAAGCATAAATTTATGAGTGGGGCTAATAGATATACCACAAAGCAGATCATTTTCATGTTTTTAAATACTTCATAATGCCTAAAGCATGAAGTTAGCCAAAAAGTAAGATAGAGCTAGTGCATGAATCTATCTCTGTACCCCCTGCAAGTTACTTTACTCATGTGAGGTTTAGTTTTCTTATCAGCAAATCAAGAACAATAATAGAATTGAAGTAAAAGCTGTTGTAATGATAAAATAGCACACATAATCATTTAAACCAGTGTTGTGCAAAATAACTTCTTGGTCAGACACACTGGGAGAAGTTGTCAAATTAAATGGTGACTTAGAAGAAAATGTATGAATTTAGGTGAAAAATTTCTCTGTATACCCATATAAAATTTGTCTATAACAAATTATGTGTATTTCTTTACTTATGTATTTATAGTTTATCTTTCCAAGCTCTATGAGACAACTTGTTGCTTTAACTTTAACAAGTAAACCTTAACTTCCCCAGTTGAATGTCAAAATTATACATACCATCATACAGACCCTATATAGTAATAAAAGTTAAAAACATTATCAAACGAGAAGAGTAAAGGGTATTCTTCTAAGCTGTTCCTCTTTAATACATATTAAGGCTGTAATTCAGTCAATAACAAATGATATATCACCTAACACTGGAGGAACTTTGACTTCTAATACCTGACAGTGAAGTGGAGAACCCAAGATGGACCTGAAACTCTCTACAAAGACTCCTATCAGGTCACCCAACACAGAAGTCAGCACAGATATGACTAATAGTTATATGCTCAGAAGCATAGGGTGTGAGTGATAAAGTGATGTCACTTCTGAGCATATATTTTAATTTTTTTGTAAATATGCAAATGTTATAACTCCAAACTGTACATATCTGCTAATATAAAAATGTAAAAGTGGATACTTAATCATAACACACGTCCCACACACTTAAATTAAGACCAATTTAGGCCAATCACTGCATTAAATAATATAAAACCAATAATAAAAATTAGAATGTTTAAAAATTTTCTTGTAAGTTATATTATAATTCATTTTGAATGCTCTTATGTCTGAAGTCCATTTTCTCTGAGCTTTATGGTCTAACAAATTTTATACATTTTAATGGAAAAATTAATGCTATATTATTTCTGAGCTTTCACAGTTGTTTACATAGCTAGATAAGGCAAATTATTTAGAATGAAATCATTTGCATTTACTTATAAGTAGAAATTATTTAGAATGAATTTATTTGCATTTATTTATAAGTAGAAATTTATATTTGTTACATATTTTAACTATAAAAACAGAATCAATTGGATGCAAAACTGATTGAAAAGAACAAATTTGTCATTGTAAATATTGTTATTGTAACATTTTAGAAATGTTTTTTCTAAAAGAAAATGTTATTTACCTGAGAACAGGCACTGCATTTGAATGGCAGGTGCCATAATAAAGTATGTGCATTTCAGGGAGGTAAAGAAAGACAAATGTTTTTAGAGGAAAAATGAGGAGGATTACATAATTGTTTTGAGATTATCCTTGCCCACAAGAATCAGTAGCAAGTTTGGTGTCAGTCAAAGGTTGAACAGGAAGTTGCTGAGCAGATGTCCTCACAGACAAATTATTTTTTGGTGTAAGGTTGACATGGCCTTTGTACAAGGTTGTGGTTTTTCCAGAATTTTTTGTGATTTTTTTTTTTTTTGTGATAGTTTTTGCTGCAGACATTTGTGTCTGAGAACCTTCCATTTGTGGCCTTCCTGGAGTTCATTTTAATTTTTCAAGGTTTTGTTTGCTTATTTGGTTGGGGTTTTTTGTTTCTGTTTTTGTTTTCTTTTGAGACAGGATCTTACTCTGTTATCCAGGCTAAAGTCTGTGGCTGTACATAGGTATGATCAAGCTCACTGCAGACTCCAACTCCTAGGCTCAAGTGATCCTCCTTTCTCAGCCTCCCAAGTAGCTGGGACTATAAACATATGCCACCATGCCAGGCTTACTTTTTGAAAATTTTTATTAGAGATAGGTCTCACTTTGTTGCCCACTCTGGTCTCGAAGTCCTGGCTTCAAGCAATCCTCCAGCCTCAGCCTCCCAAACATCTGTGATTATAGGTATAACCCACCATGACTAGCTTTGTTTTGTTTTGTTTTTAACAGAAGTGACTCCATTTTGACTTTCGCAAAGTAAAACAATAACAAGAAAAAAAACCTGTGTTCATTAATCAAGATGTAAATAAATTTAAATTTGTTAAAGTATTCTCATAGTTATATTAAATCACTGATTGTATTAAGTCAGAATTCTACAGAGAACAGAACCTGAGGGTGTTGGTGTAAGTCTGATTGTGAAGATCCATTAACCAGAAGTGCCAATGACCTGACCAAAGGCATAAAAGAATGAAAGAGTAGAAATTCACCCTTTGTCTTTTTATTATTTAGGGCATCAACAGATTGAATGGTGCCCACCCACATTGGTGAGGGTGATCTTATTTACTCATTCTTCCAATTCAAATGCTAATCTCTTCTAAAAATATTTTCACAGCTCTTATCAATACGCCAGGGATTCAGTCTAGGTTCTGATGCTCACTTCACCATCATTGAGATGAAGAATATTGCCAGGTAAGAAGCCTTTATTTGGGTTCCACAGCGGAGGAGAATGGGATATCAGTCTCAAATCCATCTCCCTGACCAATTAAAATTGGAACTTATAGTTCCTTCATATCTGGTAGACCTGATGATTGGTTTCCTGAAAAAGGAACTCAGATAAGAAAAATGTAACTTTAAGTTTTAAGTCTGGGAGGATCAGTTTCTATGTTTGTTCAAAAGAAACCATAATCACTAGTTTTATGAGACAATTAGACTGGTTTCACAGACACACCCAGGAATACCAACTAAACAGACATCACTTGGGCTAGTCAAGTTGACACATAAAAGTAACAGTCCCACTCATTAAGTAAATGCTATTAATTCAAATTATAGACTACTGATAACAAAAAAACCCTAAGCGAACCTTTTTTTTTTTTTTTTTTGAGACAAAGTCTTGCTCTGTCACCCAGGCTGGAGTGCAGTGTCATGATCTTGGCTCACTGCAACCTCCGCCTCCTGTGTTCAAGCAATTCTCCTGCCTCAGCCCCCTGAGTAGCTGGGATTACAGGTGCTCACCACCACACCCGGCTAATTTTTATATTTTTGGTAGAGACAGGGTTTCACCATGTTGGACAGGTTTGTCTCGAACTCCTGACTTCAGGTGATCCACCCGCCTCGGCCTCCCAAAGTGCTGGGATTACAAATGTGAGCCACCGTGCTCAGTCTGTGATCCAATATTTTCACTCAAATATAAATTGATCATTTTGAAGATAGTTGTAGTCAACATTGTGATGGTTAGTATTAAGTGTCAACTTGATTGGATTGAAGGATGTCAAGTATTGTTCCTGAATGTGTCTGTGAGGGTGTTGCCGAAAGAGATTAACATTTGAGTCAGAGAACTGGGAGAGGTAGACCCATGCTCAGTCTCGGTGGGCACCATTTAATAATTGGCATTGCAGCTAGAATAAAGCAGACTTGCTGAGTCTTCTAACCAACATGTTTCTCCAGTGATGGATGCTTCCTGCACTAGAACATCAGACTCCAAGTCCTTCAGCTCTTAGACTCCTGGACTTATACCAGTGATTTGCCAGGGGATCTCCAGCCTTCAGCCAGACTTAAGGCTGCACTGTTGGCTTCCCTTGTTCTGAGGTTTTGGGACGCAGACTGGCTGCCTTTCTCCTCAGTCTGCAGATGGCCTATTGTGGGACTTCACTTTGTGATCATATGAGTCAATACTCCTTAATAAACTCTTCTTCCTATATTTATCTATCCTATTAGTTCTGTCCCTCTAGAGCATCCTAATACAGTCACAAACTAAATATTATGTTTCTTTTAAATGGTATGCCATTAAAATAACACTATTTCATCATTTACATTAGCCCTCTGTATCTATGGGTGCTACATCCATGGATTCAACCAACTGTGGACTAAATACATACTTCTGATCAGCATTTGCTTGAATTTGCAGATGTGGAACCTGCAGAAGCAGGGGGCTGACTTAAGAGATAAGGATCTGCAGACTCTGACATCCATGGTAGGTTTGGTTCAAATTCCTGGTGAATGCTAAGAGATAACTGTATTTATTTTGTAAAAGAGTTAAAATTTTTAGAGAAAAATGTTAATTAAAAACTTATCTAATAAGCGAGAAACTTTTGATTTGCATAGTAATTATAGTATATGCTATAGCATTAATTATTAACTGTACATATCTCAATATGTTTGTATTTTTAATACAAATTTGCCACTGGGCAAGATAGCAAGATGACAATAAATGTGATGGTGATTATCTAGAACAGCAGTTCACTGGCACTCTAGTAAAAGGGCTTAGAAGAACATGGAAATTGAATTATATGAGTTACTTCTTCATTACTCTAGTATCCCCAGCAAAGGCCACTCTGTCCTCAAATATTGGTAAAAAGTTGTTGGCAAGGCATAGAGAAAAATGGTGCATTAATGAGCCCATCTATATATGGGAAAGCAGTTCATTTTCAATGTTGGAATTCTATGCATAAGATGGGCAACTTTAGGAAAATAACTTGGCAAGAAATCATCAAGTCAGTACTATTTTGGCATCACTACTACTTTGGATGATATGGGCTCTTGGCCTTGTTAATACCACACTTGTTCTCTTCTTCACTGTTACTGGCTTCCTGTCTTCCTGCACCCACCCACATGCTTAAGTGTCTGCTCTTGCCCCTTAGCACTAATGATTTATTTAAAAACATGCTAAAAGAGTAAAATAAACTAATTCCTCTAAGTGGCCATTCAGACCATCATCTTTTACGTATGCTTTTATATCTTACCATTAGAATTATAAACGTTCTAGGTCATTCATCATGATCTTATCTCGTATAACTCTACATTTTTTTTTTTTATTGTCTTACCAGACCCTATCATTTACGTATCTGGGAGATACATATATCCAAAAAAAATTACAGTATGCCTTCAGGAAGTCATAATATACTAGCTATAATATCTCCTATATTCATTCTTCAAAGTTCTTTTTGTTCTTAGTATAACTGAATTCAGGCTGCCAAGTGAAGACACTGGGTCCCAGCTTCTGAAGGTGATACTTCTATTTTTCTCCTACACGTTATGTGCCACATAACCCAAAGATGTGCTGCTTGCTCTCGGTGTCTCCTCCCCCTTTGTATTACCCACTTACACATTGTATTCCTCTCTTCTCACTTAACATGTCCAATTAGGTTGAAGTCATTCATTATGACTTCAATATCGATGGAGAAGATATAACAAACATGTGGTGTCTGTGTTCTTTTCAATTCCTCATTTCCAAAGACCTTTTCCTTCTCTTAACCTCAGCCTCTTATTTCTCATTTGGTGATTTGCTATTTACTGACAACAAAATATAGGTATACCACCTCTGAAATTCATAATTTAAGTGTCTCACTCTATTAATAACACCACCTAACTTTCAAGCTATCTTTTAATCTTTCTCCCACGTCAATTTTTTTTCAAACTTCTGGCGACTTTCAGTCATTATCCACCATTACCTATGTCCTCTCTTCTATCTTTAAACCACTTGATTTTATAGACTGTTACTATAGCCATTTAATTAATTGAAAGTATTCTTATTTCAGTGGCCTTTTTTACTTATAGAAACAACTATATTTAAACTATTTTTTTTTTTTTTTTTGAGAAGGATTTTCCCTCTTTCACCCAGGCTGGAGTGCAGTGGCATAATCTCAGCTCACCGCAACCTCCACCTTCCGGTTCCAAGTGATTCTCCTGCCTCAGCCACCCAAGTAACTGGGATTACAGGTGCCCGCCACCACACCCAGCTAATTTTTGTATTTTTACTAGAGACGGTGTTTCACCGTGTTGGCCAGGCTGGTCTCGAACTCATGACATTGTGATCCACCCACCTTGGCCTCCCAAGGTGCTGGGATTATAGGCGTGAGCCATCTTGCCCAGCCTAAACTAAAATTTTAATGTAAACTGTAGAATACAGCAACAAGGCCTACACCAACCTTGATGAATGCATTTGTAAAAACACAATGATGGTGACTGAAATTTTAAAGCCACAGCTTTTAAGTAAGCTTTCTAAACTATAAATATTATCCTGGTAGGTTTACTTTCTTACTCTGATAAAGGTGTAATATTTAAAAAAAAAAACAAAAAAACAAAAAAACCCTATCCCTGCTCAGTATTTAACTCTTAGTCAATTATCTTACTTCTCTAAGAAAACAAAAGCAACCCCATTGTTCATAAAAAAGCTATCTCCATTTTGATAGGTCCCTATATAGTTGGTTTTTCCTCTTTTTTTCAAAGATAAAAACTTTTCTGCTTCCTAAGTTCACATTTAAATTGTTCCCTATATCCCATTGCATCTGGTTACTCAAAGATTTCATTCTAGCTATTATACCCTTTCCTTTTAAATCACCATTTTTCTTTTCTACCACACACATTAAATTTAGCATAAACACAAAATAATTCTTCAGTTTTGTAAAACACTCCTGTTAACAGTAGAGGATATCCAGGTTCCTGGCATCTTGAACAGAGAATTATACAAAAGGCACAAACAAAGCAAGGAAAGTCCGGGCATGGTGGCTCACACCTATAATCCCAGTACTTTGGGAGGCCAAGGCAGGTGGATCACCCAAGGTCAGGAGTTCAGGACCAGCCTGATCAACATGGTGAAACCCCGTCTGTACTAAAAATACAAAAATTATCTGGGTATGGTGGTGCATGCCTGTAATCCCAGCTACTTGGGAGGCTTAGGCAGGAGAATCACTTGAACCTGAGAGGCGGAGGTTGCAGTGAGCCAAGATCACGCCACTGCACTCCAGCCGAGGCAACAAGAGCAAAACTCCATCTAAAAAGAAGAAAAAAAAAAAGCAAGACAGGAATTAAGGGATTTATTCAAAATGAAAGTACACTCCACAGTCACAGTGTGGAAGCGGGCCTGAGCAATAGGGGCTCAAAGGCTCCGTTATGAATGTTGCGAAGTTTAAATACCCCCTAGAGGATTCCATTGGTTACTTGAGGTACACTCTGTGTAAATAGAGAGGATGAGGTAAAGTTACAAAGTCATTTACTTGGCCTGTGCGCTATGGAGAGGATATTTCCTATCATAGCTGAAATGTGAATCAGCCTTATGTTCCCTGCCTCCAGACCTCATTTTCCTGCCTCATCTCTCTGCTGAGAGATGTGATCCCCATAAATCTTTATGGGAAGCAGAGGGGCCAATGGTCTTTTTTCTGTAACTGCTTCGTGCTGACTTGGAGTGCAGTCCCTACCTATTGGGGATCATGGAACGCTCACCCTGCTGTGTCTAGTAGAGGCAGGGTAGCTCCTTGATGGCCAGGGGTGGTGTCTTCACTTGGAACTTGCTGGAGCCTTTGTTGAGTGATCATCTGAAGCTCGATGGTCTCTAGGAGAGAGGAAATGAATTTGGTTAAAAGATTTCATGGGAACTTCAGGGGGTGGATACCTATGATGCCAGAGATGTTTGTTATAGAGATTTGCAGAAGAAAAAAAAACAAACCCTGGTCTGTTCCAGAATCCATGTGTTTCCTTAAAGTCTTAGCATGAGCAACTCCATTTTGGTTTGGTTTGGTTTGTTGGGGCCTAGTGCATGAGCTCAATCCAAAACAAGGACCTCTCATAATTTTGTTTAAAAAAATTCCCCTTTTTTGGTCAGGTTCTCACTTAGACGAGAGTGTGACTAAAACTTATGGCCTTAGCCCCACTCTCAGTTACCATATCATTTTGGGTTTCTGGTCTCAGCATGTCATTCATAAGTTACAATGTCCTCATAGTTGCACATTTCTTTCAGCTCTTGTTATTCCAGTTGAAGAGAGACCGTATGACATTCTAGAGATGGCTGCATACAAACATTTAAAACCTTTGAGAGAATATAGCACACCAGGGAGACTATTATTAAGACTATTGGGAGGATAATACCAAGCGTTTGGTGTATACTCCTTACCCAAGGTCCCATAAACCAAACCTCCTAAAATTAAACTAAAGAGTTTACTCACTTGACTAAGCAATTTCTTCATCAATCTCCTACCACTGAGTTTCTATAATCTTCACTTGATGTATTTCCCCATAGGCTACAAATGCCAGCAGCTGCACAGGTAACTTTTTCTGTTTAGCTAATTCTATTGTTTAGCATAGCTTTCACAAGAGAATTTAAAGTCTGTTGTGTGACTGTAGCATCTACAGTAGAATTTGCTACAAAACCTATCATGAGGGGTACATTTCTGATCATTGCTTTTTTCATTTTAAACCATGGAAAAAGGACCTCACAAATGAGGCCCTTTCAGAAGAGTGAAGGCCTTCTGGCAATGTTCCCTTTCACCCATGATGTGGGTTAAGAGGAGTGAACCAATGTTTTGTTTTTGACTGATTATGAGGCAACACATGTACCATTAAAGTATCTTACCTACATTGGGCCTTTATCCTTTATCTATCAAAGTATAAGGTTACCCATGTATAAGGCAGGCTGCAAACTCCTTCACAAATAAAAGTATACCCCGTAAGTGCACACAACCGACACCTTTTCCACTTCTATTGTTCACAGAGACACAAACAAGAAAAAACATTCAAAGATAAGAGTTTCATGACAGTAGAAGTCTTAATCTGTGAACTTGGGAAAAACTGTTCACAAGGATGGTGTCTTCTCCTTGGGAGAAATTTCCCTGGTTAGTTTTACCTCAAGGGTTCCAATGGGTGCACAGTTCCAAAAGTGTGGAGGGAACCTTCTCAGTTGCAAGACCATGAACTGAAAGCCCAAGGTCCTGAATGAAGTTTTGTTATAATGTGGATGGCAAGGACGGTCTTTCTCCAATGTTCTCAGAAGATCCAAACCATAAAAAGCTTTTTTACCTGGAGAAAATACACTATAGCATAATAATCTGCTTTTATAACATCAGCCCTCTTCCATGGGAAAGCTTTTATACAACCAGAAAACATGCATTGAAAATAACAATTGAATGAAATCCCTTTATAAAATGTTTAAATGTCCCACCAGGTGACCAGATGTACCTGAAGCTTTGTTTTTCCAGGAATATGGAATCAAGCATTGGTTATAAACTATTCTCGTAATTTGTAAATCACTACACCAAAGTATTCAATCTGGATCATTGTATCTTTTCCATGATGAGTCATGGAATGCAGAACTTTTAATAATAAAAACTTTAAGGACTCAGGAAGGACAAAGTGGCCATCCTGTTTCTCTGTGAGTCCATGCTTAATTAACATTTGTCGTATATCCTCTTGGATACCAGTGGTTTTTCCAAATTAGCTGCATAGCACTGACAAGGAAATTTGGTTATTTGTGGTTTACAATAACTTAACACAATAACTATAATTATAATTGACAGCATATACTTAAGCATTAGAATTTTAGAAATCCTATACAGTTTAGGAATATGTATTAGTATTATTCACAAAAATATAACCTAAAGAAGATTGAACATCATTTTGGCAAACCCATGTAGCTAAACACATAAAATAATCCTGTTTACTTTTCTTCTAGATGTTTTCAGGGGCCCTCATCCAGAAAGCCAGGCCTTATGAAAGACAATTTTGAAACTGAAGTTTGATTTTAGAATTCTAGATTACCATAAATTATTTATTTTGCCAAAATGATGACTCAAATTTTAAAGAAGCAAAAACCTTTTATAACCTTAAAAAAAAAAAAAAGCAAAGCACACATTCTACCGTTCTTACACACTTTGCATGTAAAACTGTTTTTAGTAGTCTTAATTGCATGTTATAATGGAGAATTTTAATGGAAGGCCTAGTAAGTCATGTTTTGATAAGGCTTGATTGTTTCCAGCATAGGTACGGGTGTGGCCAACTCCACATGAACCCAAGTCTTACCTAGTTGAAAAGCAGACAAGTTAAACAAATTTTAAAAGTCAAAAAAGCAGTTTATAACCTTAAAGCATTTAGCAAACCTAATATTTGAACAAATTTAGACCACATGTTTACATTTTAAAGACATTTGTATTTTACCAATAATGTTGAAAACCATCTTTATTTCCCAAGGATTGCTAAAGCCACATGAAGTAAAAGGCATTACACTTTCTGCTTTTCTGACAAAATACTTGATTTAATCTCTTATTATTATTAAACCATTAATTTAAAACTTTGCAGAGGAAATTAACCAGTTTGCACAGAGAGAAAGATGCCAGAGACTGACTGGTAAGAAATTCTTAACCCTTTTGCCGACGTGCTAGGTTTGTGGGTTCTCTCTCCCTGAGCAGCCCTGGAGACCCTGCTTGACAATATGCAAACAAACACATTGCCATGAATTAAGAATACACATAGATAGTTTACAAATTTTGGAGAAACTAGGCCAAAAGAGAGATGTGACTTAAATTCTATTTGTAACATTATACTAAACACATTTAACATATAAGGAAGCCTAAAATCCAAGAAGTTAGTTTAAGGATAAAAAGCTGGTTGGCCGGGCGCGGTGGCTCAAGCCTGTAATCCCAGCACTTTGGGAGGCCGAGACGGGCAGATCACGAGGTCAGGAGATCGAGACCATCCTGGCTAACACGGTGAAACCCCGTCTCTACTAAAAAAATACAAAAAACTAGCCGGGCGAGGTGGTGGGCGCCTGTAGTCCCAGCTACTCGGGAGGCTGAGGCCGGAGAATGGCGTGAACCCGGGAGGCGGAGCTTGCAGTGAGCTGAGATCCGGCCACTGCACTCCAGCCTGGGCGACAGAGTGAGACTCCGTCTCAAAAAAAAAAAAAAAAAAAAAAAAAAGGCTGGTGTGCTCCATTAATTCCTGCAGCCTGACAAAGGTAGCTTAGGAATTCCAGATAAAAGGAATGGATGATGACTTGCCAGAAATGCATAGAAAACAAAATAACTATTTGCAGAACGAAATAAAAACCTTCCACTAGAAACTAAAAAGCACCATGGTTTTATATATATGGATACACAAGCTAAAGCCAGAGAAGAATAAAGAGCAAGAGAATTAAAAATAGAAGCAAAAACAAATAAACAGAAAACCAACCCTCAATTTCCCTATGCAATTTATCCTGGAGGGTACAGTGTTATCTAAGGCCTCCAAAACCCCACATATTGAATATCTTATTCCTGATATACAATTTACTATTCTTAAGTTTACTAATATCATCATACATCCTGTGTAATCAAGAAATTCACCTTAGGCACATGACCAATTAGTACTCTAGCACTCTCCATGCAAACGAGGAAACATAGTGTGAAGCAATGCAAGCATGGATGTGAAATTTGGTTCCACACTAAGTTCATCTTCATGCTTAACTGTCTTAAAAAAAGTTGCCAAACTGTCAATGTCTTTGTTTACAATATTTCTTATTTTACTTTAAGACTAAAAGCTTTAACTATGAAAATATTTATTAGCCAAATGTCTCTAATTCTCTATCAGGCTTTAAATAATATATATATATTTTTTATTTTTATTTTTATTTTTTTTTGAGAGAGAGTCTCACTCTGTCACCCAGGCTGGAATGCTGTGGCCCGATCTCAGCTCACTGCAAGCTCCGCCTCCCGGGTTCCCGCCATTCTCCTGCCTCAGCCTCCCGAGTAGCCGGGACTACAGGCGCCGGCCACCTCGCCCGGCTAGTTTTGTTTTTTTTTTTTTTTGTATTTTTTAGTAGAGACGGGGGTTTCACCGTGTTAGCCAGGATGGTCTCGATCTCCTGACCTCGTGATCCGCCCGTCTCGGCCTCCCAAAGTGCTGGGATTACAGGCTTGAGCCACCGCGCCCGGCTAAATAATATTTTATTATTTAAACTCTTTCCACATCTTTCTCCCCTACTTAATGATTCCTTACTAGTTTCATAAATAACATTTTCAAATCTGTAATTTGATCTAACTTTTAGATAACTTCTGAATTAGACAAAATTATTCTTTTTTCCACTAATAACAATGCTTTCTGGTGCATTTTGTATACAGAATTACATGTCAACTAAAATTTTTATCTTTAGTAACCTAAAACTTTAGTGAAACCCTAAAAAGTAAGAAGTCCTGAACTGTCAGATATGGGCATTTATAGATAAGAAAAATCCCACAATTTTAGAAACATATTTCCCCTATCACAACCCTTTCTTAATTGGAAATGACTCAGATGTCAAATGAGTATCAAAAATAACTTTAAGATTTTAATTTACCCAAAAAGTTTACTTAAAACATTTATCGCATTCACTGTACTTAATTTTTACTTTTAACAAGGGAGACATGAGACATCAATCCACATATGTAAAACATTAAACATTAGTTTGGTCTGGAAAGGCGGGACAACTTGAGGCAAGGACTGGGGGGCTGGGGGGCTTTCAGGTCATAGGTGAGAGACAAATGATTGCATTCTTTTGAGTTTCTGATTAGTCTTTTTGAAGGAAGCAGTCAGACATGGATTTATCTCAGTGAGACTGAGTAAAATGGGAGGCAGGCTTGCCCCAAGCATCTCCCGGCTTAATTAACACTGACATTTTAAACTATCTAGCAAAGATAAACATAAAATTCAGAAAAAAAAAAATGTGTGCTGACAATTCCGAAGGTCTTTCAATTTTTATTCCACCAATAATGTTAAAGCTAGCTTGTTTAGTAAAGTTATACTTAGGTCACTTGAACTTGAAAATTGCTTATTTACTTAAGTTATGAATGCTCTCTATAAGCCAATTTGGTAGACACAACACATAACAATAAGTGTAGGTAAAAGGAAACACATCTGGATATGTATATGCACATATTCAAAGATCCAATAGCTTGGAATGTTAGCCATGAGATAGCAATACAAGCTTGCCGGTTTTACTTTGCCCCAGTGGATAATATAAGGAAGGCTGTGAACCAAAATTTCAGGTAAAGCGGTATCCGTGGCAGTTTGATGTTTAAAGGCTAAACTCCCCAGACTCCCAGGAGCACTGGGGCCAGAGAGTCCCAAAGGAGGGTGTTACATGTTAACCAGGAACCCTGCTTAAAACAGCAGCACAAAAGCATGGATACATGCAATGCCATCCCACTTTCCCATTAGACAGTAAACTTCAGATTCTAAACAATTTTGGAGCCAAGCAACATTGCAACTGCGAGAGAAAATTCTAAGGAGCGCTGATTACTATACCTCAGAACCTCTGCAGAGAGCATCTTCTCTGGAGAGTTTGAGGTCCGGATGATGCCCCCGAGTAGCCTCCTATGGGGTTGAGTCTTAAGAGTTCCGGATGTCTCTTGGCCTTAGGTGGGCACCGGTGCCACTTTGCATGCATTCCCTCCAGAGCCTACTATGTTACCTGGGTGTAATCCCAGACTTTTAGCATCCTTGTAATTTGATAAGGCCACGCTTTCCCAGGCTTCCCATTCCATGAACTTTAATGATAGGAAGGGGGTGGGGGGGGGGGGCTTGGTGGGTTTCCTTTGCCCTTAGCCAGTTGAATAGGGGAAGGGAGGAATTTAGCATAAGAAAAGAAGGTTTGAGTCACCTGAAACAGGTAGGAGTTTGCTCCAAGCTGCGCCACACCTAGGAATCAGGGACCATGTATGGAAAAAATTTTCAGAAAGCCCTTTCCTCTTCTGGCAGGGCAATTATTCTCATTTGTTCTTAGGCCTTCAGGCAATTCCGGGGAGTGACCTCAGCCAATTGTCCTCAATTTCCAAGGAGCTACTAGAAAACAGTCATTGAAAGACTGAAAAAAAAAAAAAAAAGAGAGAGAGAGAGAGACAAAGGAGTGAAAAAATGAAAAAGACCCAGATTCCTTAAGCAAATTGGGCAGTGGTGGTTAGGCTTTGCCCGTGGAAACCCCTTAGTTTCACTGACAATGGCCAGAAACCTGCAGTTGCTTCTATGTTTAGGCGCTGCCCACCGAGTCCCAGGTTGGAAAGGAAATGAGAGAGAAAGAGATTCCCCTGTTTGGAGCAGAAAGGAGAAGGAGAAAGGAGAAGAATAAATCCCAAACTTTGGACTTACCTCTTCCTCCTAGCTAGCTCGCAAAAATATGTTAACAGCGAAGGGTGTCCGTGTTCTTGGCGTGTTGAACAAAGAATTGGACAAAATGCACAAACAAAGCAAGGAAGGAATGAAGAGATTTAGTAAAAATGAAACTACGTTCCACAGTGTGAGAGTGGGCCCAAGCATAGGAGCTCAAAAGCCCCGTTACAGAATTTTTGGAAGTTTAAATACCCCCTAGGATTCCATTGGTTACTTGAGGTATGCCCTATGTAAATGGAGAAGATGAAGTAAAGTTACACAGTCGTTTACTTGGTCTATACCCTATGGAGATATTTCCTGTTACAGCTGAAGTGTGAATTGGCCTTATGTTCCCTGCCTCCAGACCCTGTTTTCCTTCCTCACTCCCTTGCACTATTATTTTAGACAATTGACAGATTATCTATCCCATCTTATAGGCACTTGCCAGGAAAGTTGTTTATACTTACTGCTTTTAATTCTCTGTGTCCTATTCTGTTGTTAATTATCTCCAATTAGGTATTTACTCTCTACTGAAGCCATTCTATTTAATTTTTATTCTATTTAACTACTGACACTAAATGTACCATTCTTAGAAAGTTCACCAATGATTGACTCTACCAACACCATCTTTTCAGCTTTATCAGTGACTACCATTTTTCCCACTTTAATCATTTATATGTTTTACTCTTACTTGAACTCTCAGCAGCTTTGACAAAATCATTACTTCTACCTTATTGAAACACTTTAATGTCTTAGTGAAATGACCTCATTAAAGTCACATAGCCTTAGTTTCACATTTATAAATGAGTGTAATTATCTTGCAGGATTGTTATGATGATTCAATGAGGTAATATGTGTAAGAATTACCAGTGGTTGGCTTTTAGGATGGACTCAATGAAGAGAAGCAAATGTAATAATAATTAATTCCTTAAGTATGCTAATATCTTGTCTGTAGGTCATATCTATTCTTTATGAATTGCAAATGATCAGAAAGCATTCCTATGTTACATACTACTTCAAACTCAATTTTGATCATAAATATAGCAAAATATCTGAAACATAGCAAAAGTCCAGTAAATAATTGTTAGAATTTATGAATTCTACTTTTGATTCAACTTCTTTTTTAACAAGGAAGCATCGAACTAAATAATTTGCATGCTTGTTTTTCAGCAGGACAGGTAGAAAATTGCCTATGTTGTCACCCTATGCTGCCTATAGCTCAATTTTTGTCAACATGGTTCAAAAGATATTTTAGCATTTACCTGATACATGATATTGAAGAATTAATTTCTTCAGACAGTGGAGCCACAACCTAGTGCTGAAGTCCCAGATTCCTTTAATAAGCCTCTGCACTTAAACTTTGTGAATTCACAAACCGTATTTTTTTCTTATTGTAAATTTTGTTGTATTAGAGTTTTAATTACAGATAAATTATTAAATTGGTTGTTCCTATATAGATGTACTTTTTGTAAGAGGAAAAATACTAAGACTATAGATAGTAAATTTCAATACATTTTTACATTGACATCATCTAACACAAATTGTTGAATATAACCAAAGCTATACATTTATCGGAGTTTATATTACCCATACGTAGCACAAATTCTAATCCCCATGTGTCTGAGTTATAGATTTTTGGAGTCTTCTGTGAACTTTCATTTCAGGTTTTATTATTTCTTATGAGAGGTAGCCTCTCTAGACTCAACCCATTACAAAAAAATTATGCCTGTATTTCCTCCATCCCTTTCAATCAACTAAATATGTTCACATCAATGCTGAAATAGGAAATTAGTTTTATAGTAGCAAGATCATTATATGATAATTGTTTCTTATAAGGCTATAACCTTGGACAAGGGGATAATAGAGAGCAACTTTATTCGTTTAAAATACAGCATATGTATCTTTTTTTCAGTCACCAATCTGTGTCTTATTTCATCTCTAACCCAGCTCCGCACTTCTTTTTATAAACTTTCCTTTTATTCACTTGGCTTCAGATATAACACATTCTCTTGAATTTTCTTTTTACTTCGGTGGTAGCACCTTCTCAATCATCTTTGCTTAGTTTGTTTTTTCCCATTTCCTCAACTTGAAGCAGTGGAAAGCCTTAGGATTGTGTCATGTTCCCATTTAGAAACATATTCACTCCCTAGGTAAGCTCATTACCTACTTCCTCTACTTTAAATACTAGTCATATAATAGTGACTGGTAAATTTTAATCTCCAGCTCTGACCTCCTACCTACCTTTCAGAACCTTATAGTGTATTCAGCTGACTAGTTGAAATCTCCACTTGAATTTCTGATCAGTGTATCTAACTTAAAAGTTCCCAAAGGTATACAATTGATTACCTGTTTTGTCAATTACACCTCCTACACTAGGGATTCCTATCTCATTAAGCTGCAACACCATTCACCCAATTGCTCAGGCCAAGATATTGTATTTCTCTTTTTTCTGCTAGTGTGCTTTATCTGAATAAATAGTACCACCATTTACCCAGTAAATTGATCACCCTTAAGCCTTAATTTTGAAGCATCCTCAATTAGTCTCTTGCTTTCATTTTTGTTTATCCAAACTAGTCCTAGCAATTATTAAGAGGAAGAGTTGCCTTCAGTTTTTCCCTCTATTATTCTGTTCCATCCACAGTGATTTTATTGTTTCTTGACTACATAAATACAATCTTAATTCAGAGTATTTGTTATCTATTGTATCAAAAGTACTTGTTGACTGGGCTCAATGCGATCTCATTTAAGGGCACTTTATGTTTTTTGATGACAATTGATAAAGTTTTATCCTTTGAGTGGGAAATGTAATACTGTCATCCTTTGAGTTGGAAATGTAATACTGAATAAACATGTAATTCACCATTTCCTTGATACCCCAGATGACACTCACTAAAGTGGTTCCTGTACCTCTCAATTCTAAGAAATACTGGGGTCCTGATTTCCAAAACTGCTGAAAAGAAGATGCTGTTTCCATTCGTGTCTCTTCTTTCCAACCCTAAATCACTTAACTAATTTGAAAGATTCACAAAGGCCTGCAGGAAGGAGAATCAAGTTAATTTAATGTTTTACTAGCAAGCTTCTGCTTAAAAAATATATATATATATAAATCATTCCCTTTGCTCAATACCACTACTTAATTTCTGTTATTCATTTGCAGCCCAGCAAGAACTATTACCAGTGTTATTTCTAATATAGAAGAGCTATAGTCACTCATAGTAAAAGAAAAAACCTCATATTATAATTCACAAAATATTAATAAGCATTCATATAAATACCCAAAATGGATTATAAATCATGTTATAGTGATTTTTATCCTAATAGTTTGATTTTAATTCTGAGTAGACCTGAAATTTTTCTTAAATGTAGAACAGTGGTTCTCAGACAAGAACAGTTTTCTCTTCCAGAGTACAAATGTCTGGAGACATTTTTAATTATCACAACTTGGGGTTGGTGGAGGATGTTACTGACATCAAATGGATAAAGGTCAGGGATGCTGCTAAACATTACAACCCTAAGTGCATCCTACATTGTCTCTTGCACATGAAGAATTTTCTGGCCCTAAATGCCAAAAGTGCCAAGGTTCAGACATGTTAATCTACAGTAAGTAAATATAATAGCAGAAAATTCACCAGTAATACTCTTTTAGAAAATTACATACTTTTTTAACTTGTGTAAGCCATATACAGTAAAGTATAAAAATTGATTTGTTTTAAAGTAAGAAATCATAATAAAACACAATTGAAGGTTATTTTAAAAATTACCATAATATAAAAATAAACTTTCTGTATTTTACAAAAAAGAAAGCATGAAAGATAATATGTAGGGTTCCCCCCTCCTCTCACCCCTTAGTTTTCTTATTTGTAATTTCTTCATGAATTTGTCTCTGTTTACGGAAATTGTGTTGTAAATGTATGGTAATTATAAATTTTCTTTTACTAAGCATTTATCTAAAAGAATGTCATGTACTTTAAAAATTCATAAATATTCATGTTTTCCATAAAACAGTAGTCATTTTCTAAGATGTTTATGAAAACATGAGGCAGTTAAGAGGTTATCTGAAAATGTGCCTAAATTCAAAGCCAAAGAGAAGTTTAAAGTTAAGAGTTGTGAACAGCAGATCCAATAAAAAGACCATAAGGCCAGAGGAGGAATATTTTACTCTACACAAAATTGATTTTCCTAGAAACCATCAGGGTAAAATGAATTATGTTGTTCTTAGGATTCTTCTTTAGATTTTTTTCTCTTCTTTATCTACCAAATACTTTCCAAGGAGATTTTATTTGTTCTCCTAGGTTTAACTCTTGCTTGTATACTGATTTCATTACAATGTATGATCCTCCTTAGTTCTTCTCTCTGAGTTCTAGGCAAAACTATACAACTGGATGCTTAACAAAACACCAGAGAGAATTCAAAGTATTGGTCTGGGTTTGTTTCATAGACAAATGAACTCTGCATTCACACAGGGACCCACAACCACAAGGGCATTTTCATTTTGCACAAGGTCCCACAGATTATGCCACCTTCCTCCTATATGTCAGAGTCTGAATTCATCCTTCCCACTAGACCATTTTCTCCTAATAATCAATAATCTCCAGTCCATTTCCTCTGGGTTTCTTGTTCTATGTAGACAATAGCATTCCACACTTTTAACTACTTTTTAGAGGTTTATTTCCATGTTTTCAATAGTATCTTTGTATTGTCATTACTTGACTTCTCTGATTTAGAATTCCTTTGGCTTCCCTTTATACAAGATGAATAGTCAGTTCCCTGACACCCATTCCAAAAAACAAAACAAAACAAAAAAACACTTCCCTTTTTCTGTGCACACATAGGGATTACATCAGATATTTTAGTCAAATCAACCCCTAGGTTATATATTATTGTGACTACATAAATATTAGTCACATATCAGTTACATTTGACACTTTGGGTATATTTATTTTCTTATGCTACCTTTTATTTTCTCTGAGGTAATATCCGAATCGTATTAAAACACTTCTTTGAGACATCTCTTCTTGGGTCTTTGTCTTTCCACTTCAATCTGACTGTTTCCTCTCTATGTTTAATAGAATCTCCCTTCAACATAATCATGGGAATTTCCTTATCATTTCCGCTATGTTATTTTTTTTGTCTTATAACGCCATGAATATTTCTCTTTGTTTGTTTCTCATTTGATAAAGTATATCCCAAAGTATTTTCCTGGGAGGGATGAAAATAAGATTATTTTTGAGATTTTGGGCAGTGGATATTGTAAATTGGCACTATTCAGTGTCTATTTTCAGCACCTTCTAATGTAGCTCCCATTACTTCACTTCTGCCTGAAAAGCTGTAAACATTTCACAGATCCCCTTTGTAGAGACGGTGCTGGATATAGTGTTTATTTCACCAATCTTACTCACTTTTTTTTTTTTGTAAAATTTAGACAGCAGGAGGCTCCACTTAAACTGTTCTTTCTGTTTTTACTGCTAAGCATGGTCTTAGAAGGCTTTGGACTTTCTATAGCATTGTCAGGTATATCTTTGTCCAGTCATGAGTTTTCTTATTGTAAAACATATGGCCCAAGGCATCTATTTTGTTGATGTACATCACAGTGGGCCCAATGTAATAGTAGATCTAGGTAAAATAACAGTAGTCACAATCACTGTTGAATATTATGCTTCACACACATACAGTCACACACACAATCTGCCAGTAGCGGAATTCAATGTTCTGTTTCCAATACAGCACTAGCTACTGGTGTCATTCCAATATATTAGAAGTTATATTTCATTTGTTTCTTTATTTAAGTGTTTTAATTCTCTCCTCCTATGTTCATAATTTCCTTTAAATCTTTAAGCATATTTCTAAGGGCTACTGGAAACTGTTTGCTAATTTCATTATCTCATTCATGTGAATATTATGTTTTGAGTATATAAATAATGCCACCCTGAATTAAGAATGTTAAAATTTGTATTGAAAAGCATTTAATTTCATTGAGAACCAGCTTGATCATTTTATTGGCAGCTGTTGAATAATTTTTACTCTAGGAAGGATAAAGTACTGTGATCTCTGGGTATCCAGAGAATGGGCCAGGTACTCAATGTGATCTCTCTAATCTAATGGGCAGTTGAACATCTCCTGATCTTTTGTGTGCTCTGGTATTCATTGATGTTACAGTTCTCTTGTTCTTTGCCTAGCATTGTTGAATTTTGTAATGTGTAGGCATTAATTCTTATTCAATGAAAGAATCAAAAGGATATATATGCATTTTAGTCTATACTATGGACTTTCTCTGTGTTCTTCCTTTGACTCCAACATTCTATATTACAAATTCAGTTGACAATCTTATCTCCTCAAAACTTAAACGCACATATACACACATCAAATCCGGTGAGGGCTTTATTTTTGGTATTTTATTATTACTATTATTAAGGTTAGAAATTTTGTCACATATTTGAGGATCCTTTGGTGTCTGTTTATATTTGGGGATGTAGTGCCAAGAAAAAAAAGGGGAGTTCTAACATTTTATGTTTATGTGTGGGGTCTAGTACAAGGATAAGTCTCATCATCTGGCTAGACTCCTCATTGTATAAGATCCAGTTATAATATGTATTTGCATTTTTCTTATTTACTTTCTGAAAGATAAATCTTCTAGTATATTGCTATGTGGTATAATCCTGGTTTTCCAACTTTTCTGAGAGCTAAGTGGTATCAATAGTGATGAGATCCCACACTTCAGGATGTAGACCTTTATTTTATTACTTTTTATTCTCGTAGAGTTTTATAGTACTCAGTTAAGCATAGTTCCAAAATGACTAGAATAATTCTGTATAAACTTTCACCAGATAAACCTACTTCTTATGGTTTTGAAATAAGAAGCAGATGGGGAATTCCATGCTGCTTGGAGTGTCCTGAAGTCTGGCTTCTCATATAGTCGGAAATTATTTATGATTATCTTCCCCAAGTTTACTATTATCTACAGTGATACCTGGCTTCTGTAATTTTCTCCTATTTGTGGCATTCTGCAATATAATTTTATTGATTACAGTATTATTGTTGTTACTTAGGTTACCATATCAGTTACTCCATCTTTTTCTACTTTATAAAATATTGCTTGATTTTTACATTTGTATTATACTTGACTGTTTCCTTTATCTGTGTAATCCATTTTGTGCTTATGAAAATACCATTAACACAAATTTAATGGAACTTTAAATGAGTCCAAAGCTAGCATTTATTTTTATTGAGAGTCATAATGTTCTTTTGTATCTTTTTAAAGTTTCATTTAAAATTGACATGTAATTGTACATATTTACTGGGGTTAGTGTGATGCATAGATTGTATAATGACCAAGTCAGGGCAATTACCATATCTATTACTTTATACATTTATCATTTCTTTACAGTGGAAACGTTCAAAATCTTCTCTTCTAGGAATCTTAATATAAATATGACATTGTTATTAGCTATAGTCACCCTACTGTGTAATAGAACACCACAACATATTCTTCCTGTTTAACTATAACTTCGTATCCATCTGCCAACCTTTCTCCAGCACCCTTTCATTCTCTCCTCCTCACCTTCTGGTAACCGCCATTCTACTCTCCACTTTTTCTTTTTTTTTCTTAGGGAGATGGAGTCTCACTCTGTCACCTAGGCTGGAATGCGGTGGCACCATCTCAGCTCACTGCAACTAACACCTCCCAGGTTCAAGCGATTCTCCTCCCTCAGCCACTTGAGTAGCTGGGACTACAGGTGTGCACCACCATGCCCAGCTAATTTTTTTTATTTTTAGTAGATACGGGGCTTCACCATGTTGCTCAGGCTGGTCTCGAACTCCTAACCTCAGGTGATCCACCAGCCTTGGCCTCCCAAAATGCTGGGATTATAGGTGTGAGCCACCACACTTGGCCTCTACTTTCTACTTCTATGAGATCAGTTTTATGAATGAAATCATGTGGTGTTTGTCTTTCTCTGCCTGGCTTATTTCATTTAACATAATGTCCTCCAGGTTCATCCATGTTGAAGCAATTGACAGGATTTCATTCTGTTTTACGGTTGAATAGTGTTTTGTGGTCCATACATATATATATATATATTTAGTAGAGCCCCATCTACCAAAAATGTAAAAATTAACTGGGCATGGTGGCTCACATCTGTAGCCCCAGCTACTCGGGAGGCTGAAGCAGGAGAATTGATTGAATCCAGGAGATAGAGGTTGCAGTGAGCTGAGATTGTGCCACTGCACTGAAGTCTAGGTGACAGAGTAAGATTCCGTCTCCAAATATACATGTATATCTTTATCTATTAATCTGTGGATGAGCACTTAGGTTGATTCTATATCTTGGCTATTGTAAACAGTGAAGCAATAAATGTGGGAGTAAAGTAGCTCTTTGTCATATTGATTTTATTTTCGTTGAATATATTCCCACTAATGGGATGGCTGAATCATAATCATATGGTAGTTTTATTTTTAAAATAAAAATAAAGAGGTTTTGAGGAACCTCTTTACTGTTTTTTCCTAATGACTATAATAATTTACATTCCCACCAGTGGTGTGGAAGTGTTTCTTTTTCACTACATTCTCACCAACAATTCTTATCCTTTATATTTTTGATAATAGCAAATTTAACAGGAGTAAAGTCCTATCTCATTGTGGTTATGATTTGCATTTCCCTGGTGACTGACAATTTTGAGAATTTTGTACATACCTGTTGGCCATTTTTTATGTCTTCTTTGATAAATGTCTGTTAGGAGTTTTTGCCCTTGTTTAATTGGATTGTTTTTGTTTTTTGCTTTTGAGTTATTTGGGTGCCTTATACGTTGTGGATATTAATTCCTTACCAGATGTATATTTTGCATTATTTTCTCTCATTCTGTAGGTTGTCTCTTCCCTCTGTTGTTTGTTTCTTTTCCTGTGGAGACACTTTTTAGTTTGTAATAATGTCATAGTTAATAATTTGGTAGTAATTGCATATGTCTGTTTTTGCTTTTGCTGCGTGTGCTTTTGTGTAGTCTTAGCCGATAATTTCTTCCCCAGTCCAATTCCATGAAGCATTTCTCTTGTTATTTACTAATAGTTTCTTAGTTTTGGATGTCACATTTAAGTTTTTAATCCATTTAGAATGGATTTTTGTTTACTCTGAGAGATTGGGGTCTAGTTTCATTCCTTTGCTTGTGAATATCCAGTTTTTCCAGCACTATTTTTTGAGTGACTGTTATTTCTTCAATGTTTGTTGTTGGTACCTTTGTTGAAAATCAGTTGTCAGTAAATGTATGGATTTATTTATGGTTTCTCTATTCTGTCCCATGGGTCTATATGTCTATTTTGATGCCTGTATCATGCAGCTTTATTACTATATGTTTATAATATAATTTGAAGCCAGATAGGGCGATACTTTCATTCTTGTTCTTTTTGCTCAAAATTGCTTTGGCTATCTGGGGTCTTTTGTATTTTCAATATAAATTTTAAGATTTTTATTAAGGATTATATTGAATCAGTAGATCACTTTGGGCAATACGGCCTTTATATCAATATTAATTCTTCCATTTCATGAACATGTGGGATTTCTTTATTTCTTTATGTCTTCAATTTCTTTTACTAATGTTTTATAGTTTTCATTGCAGGGATCTTTCAGTTCCTTGATTAAGTTTACTCATAGATATTTTCAGTCAATTTTATCTGTTTAAAACCCAGCTTTTCATTTTGTTGATACCTTGTATATTTTTTAGTCTCTATTATATTTATTTCTGCTTTAAGCTTTATTATAAATTTTCCTCTCCTTGTTTTAGGTTTTTGCCTTGATTTTCTACTTCCTGGGGGTGAAGCATAGGTTATTTATTCAAGATCTTTATTTTTTTTAATGTAAGTGATTACTGCTACAAACTTTCCACTTAGAACTGCTTTTACTGCATTTCATAGGTTTTGGTATTTTGTGTTTCCAATACTCAAAGACATTTTAAGTTTCCTTTTTAAATTTATTAATTTACTCATGAGCATATGTTCAAGAGCATATTGTTTAATTTTCATATATTTATAGTTTCAAAGCTTATCCTATGATTGATTTCTAGTTATTCCATTGTGGTTACAAAAGATTCTTGACATAATTTTGATTTTTAAAAAATGTGTTAAAGCTTATTTTGTAGCATAACATATGGCTATCCTGAAGAATATTCTGTGTGCTGATGAGACAAGTGGGTATTCTGCAGCTTTTGGGTGGAATGTTATGTAAATGTTTGTTAGGTTCATTTTGTCTAGAGCAGTTTAACTTCAATATTTATTGGCTGATTTTTGATATGGATAATCTGTCCATTGCTGAAAATGGGATGTGAAAGTCCCCTACTATTATGATACTACAGACAATCTTTCTCCTTATGTCTGTTAATAATTGCTTTATATATTTAAGTGCTCCAGTGATGGGTGCATATATATTTGCAATTGTTATATTCCACTGCTATATTGACTCTTTTATCTTTATATAATGACCTTCTTTGATTTTTTACCATTTTTTACATGTCTATTTTATCTGCTATAAGTACAGTTACTCCTGCTCTTTTAGGTTTTAATTTGCATGGAATACCCTTTTCATCCCTTCATTTTCAGTTTATTTGCATATTTATAGGTAAAGTAAATTTTCTGTAGGCAGCATATAGTTGAGTCTTTTTTTTTTCCAAATCTATTCAATCACTGTGTGTCTTTTAATTGGTCGTTATTGATAGGTAATGGCTTACTACTGTCATTTTGTTGCTTGTTTCCTGGTTGCTTTGTAACTTCTTTCTTCCTATGTCTTCTTTTGTGCTTAAGTGATTTTATCTGGTTTATTTTCTTCCTTTTTATTCTTGATGTACCCTACAGTAATAGGTTTTCCCTTGTGGTTACAGTGAGGCTTACCGAAAACATCTTAGAGTTATAACAAGTTATTTTTAACTAATGACAACTTACCATTGATCACAAAGTATAAAGAAAACAAACAAAAACTATTTAAAAACCCTCTACATTAACTCCATTTCTCCTACATCTTGACTTGTCTCAATTTTCACATATTTATATTGTTTATCTGTTCAATTATTATCTTTTTTATAATTACAGTTTTGCCTTTTAGTCTTTATACTGTAAAGATATTAGTGATATACACAACACAATTACACTGAGAGTATTCTGAATTTATATACTTACTTTTACCAGTAAGTTGTATCCCTGAAGATGTTTTCTTCATACACTTTATCATCTTTTTCTTTCAGAATAAAGAACTTTGGCTTTTACTTGTAAGAGAGGTTTGGTGGTGATGGTTTCCCTCAGCTTTTCTTTGCCTGGAAAAGTCTTTATTTCTCGTTCATGACTGAAGGATAGACTTCTTAGATACAGCATTATCTGTGGTGGAGTGTTTCTTTTTTTGTTGTTGTTGTTTTATTTTACTTCATCATTCTGAATGTTGTCTCACTGTCTCCTGTCCTTCCTCTGAGAAGTCTGCTTCCAGGCATATTGGAGCTTTTTTATATGTTATTTCCTTCTTTTCTCCTGCTCATTTTAGAATCGTATGTTTTTCATTGACCCTTGAGAGTTTGATTATTATGCTCTTGAAGTAGTCTTCTTTTGGTTTGAATTTGACTGGCAATCTTTCACCTTCCTGTACATACACACACACACACACACACACACACACACACACACACACAGAGATATATATATATACACACACACACGTTTCTCTAGGTTCAGAAAGTTGTCTCTTTGAGTAAGCTTTTTATCCCTACCATTCCTTTGTTCACTTCCTCTTGAAGGCCGGAAACTCTTAAATTTGCTCTTTTGATGCTATGCCATAGATCTTATAAGCTTTCTTTGTTCTGTTTTATTCTCTTCTAACTGTATATTTTCAAATTGCCTGTCTTCAAGCTCACACATTCTTTCTCCTATTTGATATATTCTGCTATTGAGACCCTCTAATGCATTTTTCAGTTATTTGTTCTATTTTTCATTATGTTTGATACCTTAAAAATAATTTTAATCTCTTTCTTAAATTTCTCTAATAAATTTCTGAAAGATTTCTCTGTACTTTCTTGAAGTTCATCAAATTTCTTAAAATACTTATTCTAAAGTCCCCATCTGACAGATCACATATCTCCATCTCTTAAGGGTAAGTTGCTAGCACTTCATTTAGTATGTTTGGCTAGGGCATATTTTCTTAAATATTCTTGATGCTTATGGGTGTACATCAATGTCTGAACATTGAAGAATTTTACATTTATTCCAGTCTTCACAGTCTGTCCTTGTTTGTACCTGTCCTTCTTCAAAGAACTTTCCAGGAATTCATAGGGTACTGACTGTTTAGTTTCCTAAGTCAATGATCACTGCTGCTGTTTCAGCCCTGGAGGATGCCCTAAGACCTTGTTTATGAAATTATCTCACAGTATGTGAGGTCACTAAATCAATGAGCCTGCAGGGACACCAGGAGAAAGTGCACTGGATTCCCAAAGTCCCTCTCTCATTTTCCTTTCTCTCCATCAAGTGGAGGGAGTCTCTCTCTTCACTGTGCTTCCTGGGGCTGGTCAGGGATTATGTAGGCAGCGTTACACTGTCCTTTCTATCCTTTTCAATGTGCCTTTTCTTACTATTTTTCTAAAACCAGGTACTATAATCCCTCATTTTGTTTTCTAGCTTTTGTGAATGTATTTTATTACATGGATATTTGTTCAAATTGTTCTTTCTTTGTGTATGTGGGAAAAGGGGCACTCACTGGAGGGCTCTTTTCCACCATCTTACTCTACCTCCTCATAATGTTATTTCTTAATGAAAATTTTACTATTGACCGAAATAAATTGGATCAACAATTTTGAATGCGTAGTAATTAAACACAAAGTACAGTGTAACATAAAATATTTCTTTACTGCATTAACAATTAAAGAAACAATTTTGTTTAAATATCATATAAATACAACAAATTGCCTATATCACATGTGTAGAACTTGAAGTTTTCACGAACTAGATGTGGTGGTGTATGTTTCATCAATATTAAACACTACCTCAGGTGTTTTAGATCAATGTTCATGGTTTATCAACTTCCCCTTACCACCCGAATCACAAGCGCTATGATGACATTTAGAATCACAGATTTGTTTTTACACCTTCCAGATCTCATAAAAGTTGAACCATATCACATGTACTCAGTTGTCTCTCATTTATCACTGAATTTATATTTGTAGTTTCTTGAAATTTTGCTTTTTGTGGTAGCTAATTTATTGTAATTGAGTTACAGTATTCCATTATGTGAAGAGACCAAAATTCATTGGTCTAATTTACTTCTGATGGGCATTTCAGTTAATTTATAGTTTAGGATTATCAGTAATTGCTTTCTTGAATAATTAAAGTATGCTTTTAATGAAATGAAAGTTTATCTATTGAGTATACACTAAGAAGTGGAATTTCTGAATCATAGACAATATTTGCAATCTGCTTCTTTATGCAATGCCAAAAAAATTTTCAAGGTGGTTGTGCACTGAACTAAATTGTGTGTTGTGTACCCTCAAAATTTATACATTGGAGCCCTTACCTCCAATGTGGTTGTATTTGTGTAAGGAAGGAATGAAGGTTATCTGGGATTATTAGAAGTGTAGAGCCCTTATTTTACAGAAAATTAGTGTCTTAATGAGCAGGGACACTAGAGAGCTTGCTTTTTCTGTCTCCAGACATACTCACCAAGAAAAGGCCTTGTGAAAAGGCTACTGTTAAAATCCAGGAAAAAAGCCATCACTAGAAACTAAACTTGCTGGCACTTGATCATGTATCTAGTGTCCAGAACTGTGAGAAAATAAATGTCTGTTGTTTAACCACCCAGTTATGGTTTTGTTTTGTTGTGTTGTGTTGTATTGTGTTTACTCAGCCCAAACAAATAAAGGCAGGTTGCACTAATTTTAACTCCCATCAACAATGTATGAAGGTTTATTTATTTATTTGTTTATTTAACCTTTTTATTTCCATAGATTTTTAAGGAACCAGTGGTATTCTGTTACATGAGTAAGCTCTTTAGTGGTGATTTGTGAGACTTTGGTGCACCCATCACCTGAGCAGTATATACGGAATTTAATTTGTGGTCTTTTATCCATCACCTCCTTCCCTTTCCCCTGAGTCCCTAAAGTCCATTGTATCATTCTTATGCATTTGCAGCCTCATAGCTTAGCTCCCACTTATGAGTGAGAATATATGATGTTTGGTTTCCATTCCTGAGTTGCTTCACTTAGAATAATAGTCTCCAGTTCCATCCAGTTTGCAAATGTCATTAATTCATTCATTTTTATAGCTGAGTAGTATTCTGTTGTGTGTGTATGTGTGTGTATATATATATATATATATATATATATATATATATATATATATCACAATTTCTTTATCCACTCTTTGATGGACATTTGGACTGGCTCTATATTTTAGCAATTGTGAATTTTGCTGCTATAAACATGCATGTGCAAGTATCTTTTTCATATAATGGCTTTTTTTCCTCTGGGTAGATACACAATAGTAGGATTGCTGGATCAAATGGTAGTTCTACTTTTAGTTCTTTAAGGAATCTCCACATTGTTTCCCATAGTGGTTCTACTAGTTTACATTTCTACCAGCAGTGTAGAAACATTCCCTTTTCACTGCATCCACGCCAACATTATTATATGTGATTTTTTTTATTATGGTCATTCTTGCAGGAGTAAGGTGGTATCGTATTGCGGTTTTGATTTGCATTTCCCTGATCATTAGTGATGTTGAGTTTTTTGTCATATGTGTGTTGGTCATTTGCATATCTTCTTTTGAGAATTGTCTATTCATGTCCTTAGCCCACTTTTTGATTTTTTTTGTTTTTTGAGACAGAGTCTCGCTTTGTTGCCTAGGCTGGAGTGCAATGGCACATTCTCGGCTCACGGCAACCTCTGCCTCCCGAGTTCAAGTGATTCTCCTGCCTCAGCCTCCTGAATATTTGTAATTACAGGCACCCGCCACAACACCCAGCTAATTTTTGTAGTTTTGTAGAGTTGGGATTTCACCATATTGGCCAGGCTGGTCTCAAACTCTTGACCTCAGGTAGTCTGCCCACCTAGGCCTCCCAAAGTGCTGGGATTTGTTTGAGATTTGTTTGTTTTTTTCTTGCTAATTTGTTTGAGTTAGCTATAGATTCTGAATATTAGTCCTGTGTTGTATGTGTAGATTATGAAGATTTTCTTCCAATCTGTGGGTTGTTTATTCTGCTGACTGGTTTTCTGTTTGTTCTTTGCTGTGCAGAAGCTCTTTAGTTTAATAAAGTCCTACCTATTTAATTTTTTTTTTTTTTTTTGTATTTGCTTTTGGGTTCTTGGTTGTGATTTTTTTTTTTTTCCTAACTCAATGTATAGAAGGGTTCTTCTGAAGTTCTCCTCTAGAATTTTAATAGTATGAAGTTTTTAATTTTTTGGCATGCTTGTCAATGCTTAGTGTATTTCGTCTTTTCTATTTAGTCCTTGAGGAAAATAGATAGTTAAATCACACTGTGATTGTGATTTTGATTTTCATTTTTCTTATGACCAATAAAGTTATTTAAGTTCCCATTTACTTATTGGCCATTTGGGTATTTACTGTTTTATAAATTGTTGTAAATATTTACCCATTGTTTAATTATTTTTACAGTAATAGCTGTAAATATTTTTTCCAATTTCAACCATTCTTAGACTGTGTATTAATATTTTTCTTTAAGAAAATGCCTCCATTTAAATTTCTATTTGAGTTTATTAACCTTGTTATGCCTTATGGATTTTGAGTCTTAGAAAATATTCCTGCTTTCTAAAATAGTTAAAAATTCTCACATTTTTTTCCATATATATTTTCCATTTTTATTGTAGTAAAAACACATAAAATAACATTTGCTATTTTGAACCTTTACTAAGTGTACAATGTACAGTGGTATTGAGTACATTCATATTTTCATGCAAACATAATCACCATTCCTCTCCAGAGTCCTTTCAACTTGCAAGACTAAAACTCCATACTAATTAAATAACAACTGCCCATTTTCCACTCCCACCATCCTCTGGAAACCACCATTCTATATGATTTCTCTATGATTTAACTGTAATTACTTTATTTTGTGATTGTTTTATTTTACTTAGTTTAATGTTCTCCATGCTCATATATGTTGTAATATGTCAGAATTGTTTTTGTTTTTAAGGATAAATCATATTCAATTCTATATATGTACCACATTTTGCTTATCCATTCATTTTTCAGTGGGAACTTGGGCTGCATCCATATCCTAGCTCTTGTGATTAACGCCCCTACGAACATGAGTGTACAAATATCCCTCTGAGCTCAGGTTTTCACATCTTATGACTACATACCTAAAAGTGGAATTGCTGGATCACATGGTAATTATACTTTAAAAGGTTGAGGAACCACTATACTATTTTCCGTAACTTTCTGTACCATTTTACCTCCTCACCAGTAGTTTACAAGGCTTCAAATTTCTCCATAGTCTTTTCAACACCTATTTTATGTTTTCTTTTCTCTTGGTAGCAGACATTCTCATTGGTGTAAGGTGATTCCTCATTGTACTTTTGATTTGCCCTTCCCTAATGATCAATGATTTTGAGTATCTTTTAATGTGCTTATAGGATATTTGTGTTTATTTTTTGGAGAAATGTTTATTCAAGTCCTTTGCCTATTTTTAAATCAGACTGTTTATTTTACTGAGTTTTGAGTCCTTTATATATTTTGATATTAACCCATTATCAGATACATGATTTGCAAAAATAGGTTTCTTATTTTGTGGGGTGCCTTTTTATTCTGTTAATAGTGTTTTAATACACAATTTAAAAAATGTTTATAAAGACCAAATTATCCATCTTTTCTTTCGTTGCCTGTGCTGTTGATGTCATACTTTCTAATACATTTTTATTTTCTTTTTATTCAATACTAGTGTTTTTGAGTCTACTGGAATTTTTTCTAGTGTTCTTTCTGAGACATTAAGGTTATTAACCATCACCAAATTTAGGAAACCCCCTTTTCCTTACACTTGCATTTTAATTTACATGCCATTTAACCCCCTGCAATTGTGTGTTCTGCTTTTCTCCTTCTAGATTGTAAGTTTCTGGAAATGTAGAAACTTGTTCCCTAAAATCTATTTTATGTATTTATTTTAAAATGCTTAATATATATAAATGTCTCAGTAAGTACTTACTAAGCAAATAAAGCTTGTATATTTATTTATAGAAATAGAAAGTAATCTTTTCTTGACATAAGTATTATTAATTAATTCTCAGACATGAAGTTACACAAAACATTGTTTTATAAGACCTAACATAAAAATGCTGATGAAATAATTGCCTAATCATATTTTATTATTTAGGATTCATTATCTACTTATGTGTTTACATACAGTTGTATCATTTCTATGCAAATATTAAAAAGTAAAATATAAACAAAATCAATTGTTTAAGGCAGAGTCCAGCAAACATTTTCTGTGATGAGTCATAGTAAATATACTTTGGTGTGCAGCCATAATGACTCCATTACAACTCCTCAAAACTGCCATTGTAAAACATAAACAGCCATAGACAATATGTAAACTCATATATATGTCTGTGTTCAAGTAAACATCTATTTATTAAAATAAGTGGAAGATGGATTTAGATCAAGGACCATACTTAGCAAACCCTTAAGGTAAAAAATTTTTTTCAAAAATTACTTTCACATTCAGAATCTTCAGAATTATTATTTGGCTCACAGCCATCAATGTCTATATTTTCCATATAATATCTTTTGGCCCATCAAAATATTTCTGATGCAGCAGTGTTGCAAAAAATGATCCATATAGTCTAAAGCAACTGTGCAATAGAAATATAATGGGAGCTATGTGTGTAATTTTAAGTTTTCTTATTACTACATATAAAAGTGTAAAACAGATGGGATTCATTTTATGATATATTTTACTTAAGCAAATTTATTCAATATTTTATCATTTCAACATGTAATATATATTAAAAAGTTGTACTGAAATATTTATGTTATTTTTAAGTACTATTATGTACTGTATTTTGACATTTTGTATTTTTAACTTATAAATTGTCTTAATTTATACTAGCCACATTTTAAGTGCTCAATATTCACTACTACACAGTATAAGTCTAAAAGATATTCTTCCAAGATCCTGATAAATCTGCAAACTTTTGAAGTTGTGGTTTTCTTTTCAAAGTATCCTATTGGAGGTTTTCAGAAACAAACAGTACTCCTATTTACTCATCATTCTTAAGTGCTTTGATTACTGAATTTTTGAGAGTACAATTGTCTGGTTATGCTATCAGGAATAAAAACTGTAATACTACAGCCATTTGGCTGACAGCTATTGTAAAATGTCATTTATTAAAGAGATCTAATTTTTTAAATTCCACTTCTTAAAATTGATGTAATACTGTAATTAATTAACTTCCCAAAAGTCAATAGCTGCTATTTTAAATAGCTCCTTTTTCTTTTCTCTCAATATATATAACCTATGCAAAAATTGTGTGTGTGCGCATGTGCACGCGTGCATGCGTTTGCATCTATGGATAAGAGAGAGAAAGAGGCAGAATAATGAAATTATTTTATCTATGGTATAGGGTGTAGCTGGGATTAGTAATTTGAAAAAAGCACTAGTTTGCTCTTTCAAAAAGTGTGATTGTGATACAGTTATTTCCTTTTAATCACAGTTAACTCTCACCAGCTATCTTTCTCTTCTGAATATCACTCTCCCATCCTAAAGATACCTAAAACTGTACTTTTCAATTTATAGATAATCAGCAAAGATTACCTCCTGACACATAGCAATGACTTGATAAGTTAATTGCAAGAAGTACAACTTTACCCATAGAAAGTCCTCTCACAAAATTAACATTAAATGTTCTAATTGAGAATTGAAGGGAGTTTCTGGAATGACAGGTTATGTATCAGCCAGAGGTATGTAGCCATCTTTTGCTAAACAGAAAACCCGAGTGCATGTTAATCAAATTGTAAGTTTATTCTCCTACTGAGATTCATGAGTTTAAAAGCTAATATATGCTGGAAACCTCGGTAACCAAGCAAACTTGAATGAGCAACAAGATTTCAGCTGTTGAATTTTGGTTGGCACTGTATTTATTATAAGGTTGAAAGGAGGAGGAGAGATGTTAATACATATTTCTTTTGGTTCTGTGTGCTCAAGTAGGCCACTGGGCTTATCAAGGTTTTGTTTTGTTTTGTTTTGTTTTTTTTTCTGTTTTATATTTGGACTCTTTTGCTTGTTATCCATAGCTTTTATTTTTGCTTGTGATTCAGCAAAATCTATGTAGTGCATACTTAAGATCCAAAAACAAATTGAGAAGAAAAAACATCTAATGCATATCTGAATGGAACAAGTATTGAATGATGTTTAAGTAATATCTGGTGTAGTGAGGTGTGTGTGTGTGTGTGTGTATTCAATTATATTCAAAAAATGTGTGTATCCAGATGTTAGGTCTTGTATTATGATTGTGATATGCTTCTGCATTTTTTCCCCCTGTGGGCACTTACGTAAGGATGTGATTAACTAGGTGACTCTTTTATCTTTTCAGTGAACCAATTCCTTTTTATTTGATAAGCCCATTGGTTTGCTTGAACATGAAGAACAGAGAAAGAAGCATTTACAAATGAGGGGGTGGATGTACCCTGTGAAAATTATTATAAAACAGGAAGTATGATTGGGTTTGGTCCAACACCTTCAGCCCATTAAGGGTGTTGTACCAAACTCAGATTTTTATGAAAGTTGTGGCTTCCAGTATGCCAGGAGTGGAAAGTGTGTCTTCACTTGGGCCCAGTGTCTCTAAGTATTTGGCAGTTGACATGTTCAAACAACTATCAATAGCTGCCACAAAAATCCAGATTTCCTGATGCCAGAGTTTAAGTTTATTGCACTGAAGAAGTTGCTTCTATATTTACCTCATGAGAAGGGAGACCAACAGGGGAGTGAGAAAGTACCAGTTCACTTGAATACAAACCCACTCACTAAATTTATCTAGCAAATGCACCAGGCCTTTGCATGCTCATAAAATAATGCAAGGATAAGGGATTTAAATTTTTTCTTCTCTTCTCTCTGACATGTTTTAATGTAATTTTTTCTCCTTTTTACCTTAAAACCTCTCCCTAACTAGTGTGACATTTTAGAGTTACTTCTGAGTTCCAATGCACAACAGATGACAACCCAGAAGAGAGCAACATGAGTCAGCTGTTGCACTAAGAAGTGACGTTGCATGATACCTTTCCATAGTAAAACACATTAGAAGAAAATAGGAATATTAAACATTTTAAAAACCAGATAGTGTTAAAGATATTGATATGTTGGCCATCTTTGATTTCTCAGGTGCCTTTAAAAAATAATAAAAAGAGTGGAACATATGCTTCATGTGCCTATCAATCGATTAAATTAACAAAAACAAAATGCTAAACAAACACTAAACTAAAACGCTGATTAGTTTGACCTTATTGTGATTCTGTTTATATAAATTAGAAATTGTGAATTGTAAAAATGATGCTGGCCATCTGGAATACTTTGGACTCAATCCTTATGTTATCTGTCTATTCCCTGCACTTGGATACAGGAGTATGAAAAAAGAGAAGTCATTTATTAAAACCCTTTAGGTTATGCTCAGTTTATTTTGTTGGAAGTCATTATGATATACATAAAGGGTAGACATGTTTAAATACACTTCTCAGTGTAACTAAATATGGTGAAATAAAATACTGAGACTCTTAGAAGTATACTATGTAGTTTTTCTTAATCTTTACCTTCATCTTATTAAGAAATAATACAGCCATGATTGTATGCAAATATGTAGGCAACTGATAACAGCAACAACAAAAAATCTGTCTTCTTCTCTTCTAAAATATTTCTTTTGTTTCTTAGAGTTTTGTTTTTTTGTTGTTTTTTTCCAACTTTTATTTTAGGTTCAGAGAGTACACGTGCAGATTTGTTACACAGGTACATTTTGTGTCACCAGGGGTTTGGTTTACAAATTATTTTGTCACCCAGGTAGTCAGCATAGTAACAAACGAATAATATTTTGATCTTCACCCTCCTACCACCCTCCACCTTCAAGTAGACCCTATTGTCTATTGTTCCCTTCCTTGTATCCCTGTGTACGTGATGTTTACCTCCCACTTGTAAGTGAGAACATGTGGTATCTGGTTTTCTATTCCCATGTTAATTTGCTTAGGATATGAATCACCTCCAGCTGCATCCGAGTTGCTGCAAAGGACATGATTTTATTATTTGCTATGGCTGCAGAGTATTCCATGGCATATATGTACAACATTTTCTTTATTCTCTTCACCATTGATGAGCACATAGGTTGATTCCATGTCTCTGCTATTGTGAACAGTGCTGCAATGAATATACAAGTACATATGTCTTCATGATAGAACAATTTATATTCCTTTGGATATATACTCAATAATGGGATTGATGGGTCAAATGGTAGTTCTGTTTTAAATAGTTCTTTGAGAAATCTCCAAACTGCTTCCCAAAGTGGCTGAACTAATTTACATTTTCACCAGTGGTATATAAACATTCCCTTTCTCTGAAACCACCATCTGTTACTTCTAAATATTTTTTTGTTTTGTTTTGTTTTTTTGCTTTTTTTTTTTTTTTTTTTTTTTGGATACAAAGTTTCATTCTTGTTGTCCAGGCTGGAGTGCAATGGCACTATCTTGGCTCTCTGCAACCTCTGCCTCTTGGGTTCAAGCAATTCTCCTGCCTCAGCCTCCTGAGTAGCTGGGATTACAGGTGCCTGCCACCACATCCGGCTAGTTTTTGTATATTTAGTAGTGACGGGGTTTCACCATGTTGACCAGGCTGTATTGAACTTCTGATCAGCCTCAGATCCACCTGCCTTGGCCTCCCAAAGTTCTGGGATAACAGGCGTGAGCCACCATGCCCAGCCTTCTTTGTTTTCAGTATAGCCATTCTGACTGGTGTGAGATGGTATCTCATTGTGGTTTTGATGCGCATTTCTATATTAATTCGTAATGTTGAACATTTTTCCATATGTGCACTGGCTGTGTGTATGTCTTCTTTTGAGAAGTGTCTGTTCATGTCCTTTATCCATTTGCTAATGGTTTTTTCTCTTGTTGTTACATTCTGTAGAAATTGTACATATTAGAAGTTTGTTGGATGCATAGTTTGCAAATACTTTCTCCCATTCCGTAGATTGCTTACTGTGTTGTTAGTTTCTTTTGCTCTGCAGAAGCTCTTTAGTTTAATTAAATCCCACTTATCAAGTTTTTTGTTGTAGTTGTTTCTGGAGACTTTGTCATGAAACATTTGCCAGGGCCTATGTACAGAATGGTATTTCCTAGGTTTTCATCTAGGGTTTTTGTAGTTTTAGGTTCATATTTAAGTCTTTAATACATCTTCAGTTGATTTTTGTACATGGTGAAAGGAAGGGGTCCAGTTTCAATCTTCTGCACATAGCTAGTGAGTTATCCCAGAGTCATTGATTGAATAGGAAGTCCTTTCCCCATTGCTTGTTATTGTCACCTTTGTGGAAGATCAGATGGTTGTAGGCGTGCAACTTTTTTTCTGGGTTTTCTAACATGTTCCTTTGGTCTGTGTGTCTGTTTTCATACCAGGACCACATGCTATTTGGTTACTGTAGCCTTGTAGAATACTTTGAATTCAAGTAGTGTGATACTTCTGGCTTTGTTGTTTTGGCTTGGGATTTCTTTGTCTTTTCATGATCTTTTTTGGTTCCATATGAATTTCAGAATTATTTTTTTCTAATTTTGTGAAAACGTCATTGATAGTTTGATAGGAATCTCATTAATTCCATAAATTGTTTTGGGAAGTATTCTCATTTTAGCAATATTTTTCTTCCTGTCCATGAGCATGGCATGTTTTTCTGTTTTTTTGTGTGTGTGTTGCCTCTGATTTTTTCAGAAGGGTTTTGTAATTCTCATTGTAGAGATATTTGACTTCCCTGGTTGGCTGTATTTTTAGGTATTTTATTTTATTTTATTTTTTTGTGGCTGTGAATGGGATCACATTCTTGATTTGGCTCTCAGTTGGGATGTTATTGGTGTATAAAAAATGCTACTTATTTTTGTACATCGGTTTTGTTTCATAAAATTTTGCTGAAGTTGTTTATCAGATATAGGAGCCTTCGGGCAAAGACTATGCGGTATTCTAGGCATAGAATCATATTGTCTGTGAAGAGACAGAGTTTCATTTCCTCTCTTCCTATTTCAATGTCTTTATTTCTTTCTCTTGCCTGATTGCTCTGGCTATGATTTGCAGAACTATGTTGTATACAAGTGGTGAGAGTGGGCATCCTTTTCTTGTTCTGGTTCTCAAGGGGAATGCTTCCAGCTTTTACTCATTCAGTATGATGTTGGATGTGGGTTTGTTATAGATGGCTTTTATTATTTTGTGTTATATTCCTTAGATGCCTAGTTACTTGAGGGTTTTCAACAGGAATGTATGGTGAATTTTGTTGAAAACTTTTTCTGTGTGTATTGAAATGATCATGTCATTTTTGTTTTTAGTTCTGTTTATGTGATAAAGAACATTTATTCATTTGTACATGCTGAACCAGCTTTGCATCCCAGGAATAAAGGCTATTCGGTCATGGTGTATCAGCCTTTTTTTTTTTTTTTTTTTTTTTTTGAGACAGTCTGGCTCTGTCACCCAGGCTGGAGTGCAGTGGCCGGATCTCAGCTCACTGCAAGCTCCACCTCCCGGGTTTACGCCATTCTCCTGCCTCAGCCTCCTGAGTAGCTGGGACCACAGGCGCCCGCCACTTCGCCCGGCTAGTTTTTTGTATTTTTTAGTAGAGATGGGGTTTCACCGTGTTAGCCAGGATGGTCTCGATCTCCTGACCTCGTGATCCGCCCGTCTCGGCCTCCCAAAGTGCTGGGATTACAGGCTTGAGCCACCGCGCCCGGCCTTTTTTTTTTTTTTTTGAGATAGAGTTTTGCTCTTGTTGCCCAGGCTGGAGAGCAATGGCACAATCTCGGCTCACCACAGCCTTCGCCTCTCAGGTTCAAGCAACTCTCCTGCCTCAGCCTTCCTAGTAGCTGAGATTACAGGCATGAACCACTATGCCCAGCTAATTTGATATTTTTAGTAGAGACAAGGTTTCTCCATGTTGGTCAGGCTGGTCTCAAACTCCCGACCTCAAGTGATCCACCCGCCTCAGCTTCCCAAAGTGCTGGGAGTACAGGCATGAGCCACCATGCCCGGCTGGTGTATTAGCTTTTTGATGAACTGCTAGATTCTGTTTGCTAGTATTTTGTTGACGATTTTTGCAAGTATGTTAATGAGGGATATTGGTGTGAAGTTTTATTTTTTCATTGTTTCTCTGCAAGGTTTTGTTATCGGAATGATGCTATTCCTATAGAATAAGTTTGGGAAGTTGTATACTTCCAGGAATGTATCTATTATTCTAGGCTTTTTAGTTTGTGTGCATTGTAGTGTCTGGAAGAGTCTCTGAGGGTGTTTTTATTATTATTATTATTATTATTTTTTTTTTTTTTTTTTTTGAGAGGGAGTCTCGCGCTGTGTCACCCAGGCTGGAGTGCAGTGGCGCGATCTCGGCTCACTGCAAGCTCCGCCTCCCAGGTTCACGCCATTCTCCTGCCTCAGCCTCCAAGTAGCTGGGACTACAGGCGCCCTCCACCACGCCCGGCTAGTTTTTTGTATTTTTAGTAGAGACGGGGTTTCACCATGTTAGCCAGGATGGTCTCGATCTCCTGACCTCGTGATCCACCCGCCTCGGCCTCCCAAAGTGCTGGGATTACAGGCTTGAGCCACCGCGCCCGGCCTATTATTATTATTATTATTATTATTATTATTATTATTATTACTATTGTGGGGTAAGTGGTAATGTTCCGTTTGTCATTTCGGATTGTGTTTGTTTGGGTCTTCTCGCTTGTTTCTTTATTAATCTGGTTGGTGATCTATCAACCTTATTTATTCTTTCAAGAAACTAACTTTTGGGTTTACTGATATTTTGTGTTGTTTTCACATTTGCATTTCTCTCAGTTCAGCTCTGATTTTAGTTATTCCTTTTTTCTTTCAAACATTTTGTCATGAAGCATTGCCTTCATCATCAGTGAAAAAATAATAAATCTGTGTGCTATAAATAATCATTGCACAAATGATTTAAACTGCAATTACAAAAGAGAATATTTCTGGCAGATATATAGGAAATCACAAAAAGGCAGCAGGAGTTGGAGAATATCATTTTCTGGTAACAGGTAAATGCAAGCTTTTTAAGTCTGATTACCCTCTTTTTTATCTTACTTGATCAAACATACTCTAAATCAAGTTTTTGCCATTAATTTCAAAGCTTGAACAAAAGAACACTAGTAAGTTTGAAAATCTATGCTTCATATTATTTTCACGCCCTCAGATAAATTAGCACCCTGCAGCCACAGGAAGATGTTCAGCACATTCTGATATGAAGAATAACAACAACAAAAAATGATGGAGCCAGTGACATTACCAAGATGGTGAAGTGTCAGCCTTTATCCTCTCATAATAAACAAAACAAAACAAAACAAAAACAAATATAGACAGATATCCACAAGCCAGAATAGCCCAACGAGGGTTCCTGGGCACATTTATGAATCTGCAACAATACAGTGGAACCAGAATTTTCACAAAGAAAGGATCGTTGGTGAGACTGGAATACCTGAGACTCCAGGAGACAACAGGGATAAAGACAAAAGACAGAGGCTATTGGCATCAGAAATGTGGTGGGAGCCACCATCATTCCCAGTGTTCTGCTCCACAGACAACACTAACATGCTTTGCCACTGAGGTAAACAACAGCCATTCTTAGAGAGCGCTAGAGAGGAAAATGTGGCTGCATACCCCACCCTTCAAGAAGCAGTAAGACTCCACTCCTGTGCCACTCCAGGACTCAAGCCACCACCTCTCCCAACCTCATGCATGCCACTGACCCCCTGAGTATTAGCTATACTGCAAGTTCCCACACTTCAGACTCGAGATTTGTGGCTTCACTGTGCCCTTCTATGCCTCAGAAACCAAAGCCATCACCATAGCAAACCAATTTTTACCCCTGGCCCCAGAGCCAATGTCTCTCTGAGTGTGCTCACACCCCAGTCAGTAGCTCAGCTGCCAAAGAGAGCTTGCCTGCATGCCAAAACCTGGAGATGCTGTAGCTACCTGTATGCCTTTGTCCCAGGAAATGACACAACAAACAAATTCAATAAAGTAGCAGGATACAAAATTAACATAGAAAAATCAATAGTGTTTCTATACACTAACTATCCGAAATTTAATCAAGAAAACAACTCTATGTCCAATAGCTATACAAAAAAATACAATAGGTAGTGATAACTTGAAAAAAGGGAGTGAAAGATCTATATACTAAAAACCGTAAAACATTGATTTAAAACATTGAAGAAGACGCAAATAATTAAAAAGATACACTGTGTTCATAGATTAGAAGAAGTAATATTGTAAAAAATGTCCACACTGCCCAAAGTGATCTACAGATTCAATGCCATTTCTATCAAAATTCCAATGAAATTTTTCACAGAGATCGAAAAAACAATTCTAAAATTTATGTTGCACCACAAAATACCCTAATAGCTAAACCAATATTGAACAAAATAACAAAGCCAAAGAATCACACTACTTTATTTCAAAATCTACCTCAAAGCTATAGTAATCAAAAGAGCATGGTATTGTTACCAAAACAGAAAGCCTAGAAATAAGCCCACACATTTATACTCAACTGATGTTTAAAAAAAGGTGTCAAGATCACGTACTTGGAAATGACAGTCTCTTCAATAAGTAGTGTCGGACAACTGGATGTCCACATATAAGGAATAAAATTATATGCTTATCTGACAATATGTACTCAAATCTACTCAAATTGGATTAAAGACGTAAACATAAGACCTAAAACTGTAACACTACTGAAAGAAAACATAGGGGAAAAGCTCCATGATACTGGTCTGAGCAATGATTTTTTTAATATGACCCAAAAAGCACAAGTGAAAAAGGAAAAATAGACAAACGGGATTACCCAAACTACAAGCCTTCTGCACAGCAAAGGGAACAATCAACAGAGTGAAAAAACAGCCTACGGAATGGAATAACATATTTGCAAGTCATACACTTGTTAAGGGGTTACTATCCAAAATATATAAGAATTTTGAACAACTCAATAGCAAGAAAACAACACAACTAAAAAAATGGACAAAATATCTGAATAAATATTTCTCACTAGAAGACATACAAATGGCCTACAGGCATAGTAAACAATGTTCAATCATCAGGAAATATAAATTTAAAACAACAAGATGTCACCTCACACCTATTATAACTACTATTATCAACAAGATAAATAATCAATTTTGGTGATAATGTTGAGGAAAGGGAACCTTTGTACACTGTTGGTGGGAATATAAATTAGAACTTTTATCATTGAAAACAGTATGGAATTTCCTAAACAAACCTATAAATAGAACTACCATATGATCCAGCAGTTCCTTTATCAGGTATGTTATCCAAAGAATATGAAATTAGTATGTTAAATAGATGTCTAAACACCCATGTTTATTGCAGCAGTATACACAATAGCCAACTATGAAATCAACTTAAGTATCCATCATCAGATGAATGAATCAAGCAAATATGTGGTATGTGTACATATACACAATGGAACACAGTTCAGTCATAATAAAGAAGAAAACCCCATCATTTGTGACAACATGGATAAACCTGAAGATCATTGTTCTAAGTGAAATAATCCAGGCATAGAAAAAGAAATATAGCATGATCTCACTGATATGTGGATTCTAAAAACACTGAATTCGTAAAGGCAGAGAGTAGAATGATTTTTACAAGAAGCTAGAGGGTATGGGGATTGGGGAGATATTGGTCAAAGGATTAAAAATTTAGTTAGAAGGAATATGTTCAAGAAATTGGTCAAAGGATTAAAAATTTATTTAGAAGGAATATGTTCAAGAAATCTATTGTATTTTATGGTGACTGTAGTCACGTAACAGTGTATACTTGAAAATTAATAAGACAGTAGATTTTAAGTGTACTCACTGCTAAAAATGTATGTGAGGTAATAAATAGATTGATTTAGCTATTCCAAAATGTATACATACATCAAAACATCATGTTATACTCTATTAATATATAAAAATATAACTTGTCAAGTAAATATATGATAAAATAAGTGAATTAATACAAAATTAAACCTGGCCTAATGTAGAGGAGTTTATTTAGTGACAATTTTATTCTTTCAGTGGTAACTATCATTGCATTTGCAAATTAAAATATTTAGGCTGGGATTTAACTCCTTGCTTGAACTCAAATTTCACAGATGAAAGAGAAATTCTACTGAATCAAGAAAAACATCAAAAAGCCCTAAGAGTCTACAAGTTCCCAAAGTAAAGCTACATACGATAGCACTTGTGTTAATATTTATTTTCACATGCTTCTTCGTCCTTGGCTCTGTATTCTTATCTAGATACATAATTCTGATCCTTCTAGGAAGTTTTATTCTAGTTAAGTTTTCTCTTTTCATGAGTTATCAAACTTCTGTTCAGCTTCTCATTTAGTCAATGCTTTGGTCATTTTACCTTCAGTTTGCTTAGGCGAGAACTTGGAATCATATCTAAATCTTACCCTACTAGAACTTTAATTCTGTTTTTCTTCTGCAAAACCAAAAAAGCTCTAGTCCACCTGAAGCTTTCATTAGGCATTGGTAGAGAAGTTTTGATTTTTGAGATTTACAAGATGCATTGAAGGAAATTTAAAACACTACTTGGAAAATACATAATTCCCCAACTCCTGAATAAATTAAATTGAGTATTAGAGAGAGTGAGAATGTGTATTATGTGCAAATGTGACTAAAAGTTTTATTTTATAAGCAGACCTCCTATGATTATAATGCAAAACATGTCTTCATGTAAGTCTATTTATTGGAAAACATTCTTTATTAATTCAATATTTTCATATAAGCCGTCTATTAGACAAGAGAACTTCTGTCATGCCAGGGAACTCCTTTTCTCTGAACTCCTATTTGCCATGTTTTCATGACCCTAATTCATAATAACTAACTAAAGAAATTAAGACTTTTAAGATTTTATTGCTTTTTATCACCTAAATCATTCGGAATTTTAACAAGAGATCTTAGTACCTTAAATGTAAAATGTAGAATGTTAGGTTATTATTATGCTTAATAAAATATAAGAGTAATTGTATTCCCCAGACTAATTTTAACCTTTACATTGTTCACTCAGGCTAGGTGTACAGCTGGACACAAACTCTTCAACTGCAAATGCATTATTGTTAAACTAAGCTTGTACAATTCAATGTCGTGGTCTATGATTGGAGGCTTCACTTCCTTTTAACCTTGACATTTCTACCTTAACAATTTCTGATATTAAAATATGACCCTATTTACTTTCATATTTTCCTGATTTTACTCTATTGCAATGACTACTGAATTACAAAGAGGAGAAAGCATGGCAGTGACCTAAACAAATCTACAACACATTTCTTTCATGCAACCTTGACTAGGCCTTGGGGAAGTACCATTACTTTTAAATTAATCTCTAGTTAGTTTGCTAAAACAGTCTTTAGAGTAACTGGGATATAACATCCATATTGTCCTAACTCTACTACTTTACATCTCCATAGACTTCCTCATTGCAAAGTTTATGGAGAGGATAGAATCCATCTAAAACAAATATCTAGAATGTCTAACTTACCATATTATTTTATTCACACTCTCTTCTTTCTCTTTTCTAGCCTTATTCTCCAAACTTTTAAAAAACTATTTTGCATTCACTATCTACACTTACAAATCACCTAAGTCACAAAATATATAGTACTCAAGCTTTTGCTTTCATCATTTTTTTTGAAATTTCTTTGTGGAAATTCCTGAATCTAATTTTTATTTCTTTTTCCAAGTCATTTTCTATTAACATTGCCATATTGATTTTCTGAAAATATGCAGCGGAGTATATCATTACTTATCTTAAAAGCTTCAAAGTCTTGGACTCTGTTTCTTGCAAAATCAGAAATCAAACATTATCAAATGTACTGGATACAACAAACACTAAAATGTTGGAACAAATATTGTAACAATTTTTTAAATTCTGTGGATGAACTGACAAGAGGGAAACTCTTTTGTAGCTGAAAGACTTAATAGAAACACAAGACAGCAGACGTTAGAGTCAATAATGCTTCACCAGTAGCCTGGAACTTTAGTTTTAATGGCCTCGAGACCTAAGTATTTTTAGAGATAAAGCCTTACATCTACACAATGCAATACATCTGATTTAGACCAAAAAGGTCAGTTTCTTGACTATTTTCATACTCAGAGAAAAGACAAACAAAGAAACAAATAAAAACAAAATATGTTTGTTTTAGATGTGACTGGGTGGGTAGGGAAAATTATAAAAGGTGATTTTAAGAATTTGAATAATAAGATGTGCCTCACATTAGCTTGGGGGTGCAATTCACTCTATTTTCATGTTCCGAGCAAGTAAAACTAGCCAAAAGTCTATAATTTTATGCAAATTAGACCTATTTTGGTGGTGCCTTCAAACACTGCAACTGAAATAGGCATAAACTCCAATCCTATCTGAAGTAGAAAAACAAACAAACAAAAAAAAACTAAAACAGCAACAACAAAAATTCAATTGAGCCTCAAAACTTTGTCAGATAAACTTAGGACAAACTAGACTTCACAATAAATTAATAATGCAAAAAGAGAAAGCAAAATATACATGGATCATGAACAAGAACAGGCAGAATTAAAACTGGAATGAGATCCATAAAAAATTAAAATTTTGAAGTATTATACCAGATCTAGTATAAATGTTCCTGACCAAGAAAAAAAAAAAAAGTAGAAGAAATCAAAATCACAAGTAAGGGGAAAAGTCTGCCAAAGGGTAAGATATGTATATGAAAATTTATAAAAAGGAACTGGTAAAACATTTAAAGGAAAAAAAGTCAAAATTATAATTAATGTCTAATACTTATTAAATGGAAGGTGATATATAGCTGAGTAGAAAAGGAGTGAACTGAATGTTGTTTCTGAAGAAATTATGCAGAATGCAGTACAATGTGACAAAGACATAAAATATGAAGGTGAAGTTAAGAGACATGGATCATAAAGTGAGAAGGTAAAATAAGTGTTATGGCGTTTCTAAGATATTTTTAAAAAGATAAATTAAGGACGTGCTTTTTTGCTGTTTTATTTGTTTTGAACAAAAAAGGCATATATACATCTATAGGCTCAGGGAGCAAAATCATTCTGATCAGGAAATATAACAAGAAATCTATACCTAGATTATCATTAGACAACTCAGAATATCAAAAAAAGAAAAGAGATTTTAATAGCAGCCAGAGGGAAAAAATTTACCTATAAATGTTTAATTTATAAATGCAAAGAGGCAGATGATCTCAATGTGCTATTTTAAAATTATAAGAGAAAGACACTGTTAAATTAAATGGCAATCCAACAAACTACCTTTCAATTTTTAGGATGAAATAGTGCAATTATCAGTAAACTAAAACAGAAAACATATACTTGAAAACATATACTTCCATAAGCAGAAACGTTTTCCCAGAAAGAAAGACTTAGAGGTAAGACAAAGAGCTGCGCAAGAATGGTAAACGTGGACAAATCTAAACAAATATTGACCTTATGAAACAATAATTATAACTGTCAGCAAATTACTGTTACATATAACTTATCTATTGCTGCCTAACAAATCACTGTAAAATTAGATGATTGAAACAAATTTAGACATACTAATAGTAGCAAAAATGCAGTCTTAATTTTATAATTTAATAGCATTATCAGACTGAATTAAATGTTAAAATTTCAATTATGTTTTGTTTAGAAGATACGTATTTAACATAAAGACACAGAAAGTAGATATAAGCTGAAGAATAAAATTATAGCAGTCAATTTCTAAGCCAATTAATAAAAACTGTTGGCACCAATGCACTTCGGGAGGCTGAGGCGGGTGGTTCATGAGGTCCGGAGATCGAGACCATCCTGGTTAACACGGTGAAACCCTGTCTCTACTAAAAAAAAATATATATATATATATATACACACACACACACACACACATACATACACAAAAAATTAGCCGGGCATGGTGGCAGGTGTCTGTAGTCCCAGTTACTTGGGAGGCTGAGGCAGGAGAATGGAGTGAACCCGGGAGGCGGAGCTTGCAGTGAGCCAAGATCATGCCACTGCACTCCAGCAAGACTCCATCTCAAAAAAAAAAAAAAAGAAAGAAAGAAGGACACTGAATTAAAGGTGGTCATTGCCCACTTCACCAGGAGTAGATGTTAATTCTAAATGTAGTTGAAACAGGATGGTTCCCTTGACCCCTGTGCAGTACTCGCAAAGGGCTTGGCTCACTTACTTAGTCCAGAGCTTTCAACTCCTTGCAGGAAGGGGAGCATGCCAGTGAGTGGGTGCAGAGGTCAGGACAAATGCTGTTGCCTCTTTTACTACAAAACTGTAAACAAGTCTATTTAGAAAATAAAATTAGAATGCTTAAAAGGATGCAATTAAGAATATGTAATATCGAGCAATTCTACTTCTTGATAAACACCCACAAAAACTGAAGGCAAGGCAGCATATTCACAATAGCCAAAAAGTGGAAGCAATCTAAATACCCATTGACAAACAGACAGATAAACAAAATGTGGTATATGTACATGTCATGGAATATTAATTGGTCTCAAAAAAGAAAGGAATTCTGACACACGCTACAACATGGATGAAAGCTGAAGACATATGCTAAGTGAGAGAAGCCAGTCATGAAAGGATAAACATTGTATCATTCTTTTTACATGAGTATCTAAAGTAGTCAAATTCATAGAGACAGAAAGTAGAATGGTGGCTGCCAGTAAGTGGGTGCACAGGCCAGGACATTTTTCCTTTTTTGTATCAAGAATAATACATTGATTGGTTCTGATGTGTTTCATTTTTCACTTCATATTACAAATAGGTAGTAGCCTGGCTACTTTAAGGAGCACTGTCTTGGGTGACTTTTGTTACTTGTGCTTTTCAAAGCTTCTATGTCTCTACTGATTTTATGCCTTAACTTATCTAACAGAGGAATAGGAAAAGTCTTTATTATGTACTTGTGAATTTTGACTTGTATTCATATCAATTTTGTTTGTTATTAAAATGTGTGTCTCTATGATATGGACAGTAGGCAGGGAAATACTGTGTAGAAGAAGGCAGGGTCCCTGGTGAAGCCCCACTCTCAAACTGGGACACGCAGCCCAAAGTGGAAACAAGTATTACTGTTTTCCTGCCCGAATGTTGCCTTTTCCAACACCCCCCTGGCCCACCCCAACTCCATCGTGAACCCATGAAAACCCCAAGCTTCACTGTCAGTGGGGTGGTGTGGGAGAGAAGGAGAGAAGAAAAGAAGCATCTGAACATTGAGAATAAGGAGCTGGACATCAGTGACTATGGTCAGAGAGGAGTTCAGCCAAGCATGGCCAAACTCTAGGGAAGACCACGTTCACACTCCATCCCCTTTCCAGATCCTGATCCCACTGAGAGCCACTTCCACCACTCAATAAAATAGTCTGCATTCACCACCCTCCAATTTGTTCATGCAATCTCATTCCTCCCGGACACTAGACAAAGACCTGGGTGCGGGTGCAAGAGGCTGTCACACTGACCCTCCACTGAGCTGTTTAACCCTTAAGCTATCCGTGGATGTCAAAGCTAAGAGAGTGCACTGCAACACACGCCCTCTGGATCTCCAAGGGTTGTGGGCAACTCCTAGATGCTGCATGGGCCTGAACAAAGTTCTGCTCCTGGTGGTTCCCCAGAAGGTTGTGTGGTACATGATTATATTTTCAAGAGTTGATTAGAAATGCATCTGAGAGTAAAGAATATCTGGGACATTCCCAGAAAAGCACAAACTAGTGGGGAGAACTACCCTAACTCATATCAATTGTATTAATGGAGACACTGTGGAATTGATAAATTGTCCGATGAAATTTGTAGGGCTAACAGACCCACTCATACATGAAATCTTGATCGATAGCAGAATTAACGATGCATACATAGGGGGAAATTATGGACTATTCAACATATTGTGAACAAATTGTAATACATATCAAGGTGAGACGGAATGAGAAATCAAATTCTTGCTTTACACAAAATTTCAGTTCCTGGAAGAATGAAAATATATGTGGAAGATACAACTTTAAAGGTTTTAAATCAATATTAGAAACTATATTAATTTGGTGTAGAGTGGTTAAGAAAATTACAAAAAGTGAAAATTACTAAAAAGAGATAGATAGAGATGAACAACATTGACAGTAATGATAGTTGCTCTTTAAAGTCTACCATGGAAAAAGTAGAAAACACAAACTGGAAAATCGTTTGCCATTACTAACTGACAAGTTATTAGTATCCAGACTATATTTAAAAAGAACTACAAATTAATAAGAGAAATGACAAATCAATAGTAAAATGGGCAAAATATGTTACTGCATATTACAGAAAAAGAAATAGAAAACTGCCAAGATACATATGAGAAATTATCAGTCTTGTTAATGAAATGGGAAATTCTCATGAAAACTAAAATAAAACATTTACTGTTTAACATGTATATTTTACTCATAGGAGAGCATATTGGTAAAACTTTTTTTTTTTGAGACGGAGTTTTGCTCTTGTCACCCAGGCTGGAGTGCAATGGCACGATCTTGACTCACTGCAACCTCTGCCTCCCGGGTTCAAGCAATTCTCCTGCCTCAGCCTCCTGAGTAGCTGGGATTACAGGTGCCCACCACCACACCCAGCTAATTTTTTGTATTTTTAATAGAGACGGGGTTTCACCATGTTGGCCAGGCTGGTCGCGAACTCCTGAAATCAGGTGATCCACCTGCCACAGCCCAAAGTACTGAGATTACAGGTGTGAGCCCTCATGCCCAGCCCATATCGGTAAAACTTTATGTATGTAATTAATTTTATTTGGTTAAGTAGAAAATATTCATACTCTTCACTTTCTAGAGAAGATAGTTTCTTGCACACATTTACCGGGCAAGAAGATCACGGAAGCATTTTAGTTAATAGAAAAATCTGAAAACAACAAAACTGACTATCTCAGTATAATGGATACATAAAATATGGTATATTTATATAATGGATGTTATATAGCAATCTATGATTTATAGCTGTGTATCAATCTAGCCATCTCTCAAAAAGATGATATTAAACACAAATAAAAAGTCAGATATCCGTATACCTGTGTGAATCTTGAATATCTGAGACAGGTCTCAGTTAATTTAGAAAGTTTATTTTTCCAAGGTTGAGGACGTGTGTCCATGACAGCCTCAGGGGTTCCTGATGACATGTGCCCAAGGTGGTCAGAGCACATTTTAGTTTTTTACATTTTAAGGAGACATGAGACATCAATCAATATGTAAGAGGAACATTGGTTCCCTCCAGAAAGGAGGGACAACTCCAGGCAAAGGTGGAACAACTCAAGTGGGGAGGGGCTTCCAGTTCATAAGTAGGTAAGATACAAATGGTTGCATTCTTCTGAATTTCTGATTAGCCTCTTCAAAGGAGGCAATCAGACATGCATTTATCTCAGTGAACAGAGGTATGACTTTGAAAAGAATGGGGGCAGGTTTGCCCAGAGCGGTTCCCAACTTGACTTTTCCCTTTAGTTTAGTGATTAAACTCCTAGGGAGATGGATTTTAGGTTTTATCTTGTTTCCTTGTTCAGTGGCCCCATGATTGAACCTGTTTCTTTGCTGTAACTTGGTTACTCAGCCTATTGACTTGTTTTGCGCATCGAGTAATGGATCCATTATAGTAACAATTGCTCATTCTCATCTTCACTCTGAATAGTTTTTCCTACAACTTCATATATGATGACATGTTGTTAGAATTTGCGTTAAGATAGTTGTGGTTTAGATTCTCAGCTCTGCCATTTATATGAATGTAAACAAGTAGCTTAATCTCTATGAGTTTTTAATTCTCTATTTATAACATGGGGTTAATAAGACCTAGTTTGCACTTGATCCATATTTGTATTAAAGAACTAATCCTACTCTATCTTGTTTGGGGTTTTTCCAAACTTAATTTTAAAACTCTTACTAGTAGTCCAAATTTAATAGTCTTCGTAGTTTCATATAAACTGGCAATGTCTTGCACATAAATGATAGTTTGTTATTGTTGAAGGAATCAATGAATTTTCAAAGAAATACATGGAGTTTAGTCAGTATATAGACTAATAATAAGTTCATCTAAAGGTTGCTGGGAAAGAAAGAAAAGATTAATAAACATACTAAGTATCAGAATATATATAGTCTATGAAATTCAATAATTGCATGTATTTATTTAGCTTACCTATTCCCAAGGAATATTCTCAAAAGAGCATTGATACACATATATGTATATATCAGTTATATGTATACAGAAATTTTTTTTACATATTTAATTGAAATGTATTTTTTCTTGGAAATGTTTATTAGGTAAAAACCGGAAACTTGAGAAAAGTATATTGACCAGCTAACTAGAATCTTTGATTTTCCAGGGGCTTACTAGTGCTTTGTTCCTTCAGATGTGGTCCTTGGACCAGCCACATCAGTATCTATATCACCTGAGAGCTTGTTAAACATTCAGAAATTGAAAGCCCACCCAACATCTATAGAATCAAAATCTACATTTCAACAAGATACTCTGGAATTCATACCTAAATTTTGTATTTTGATAACTCCTGTAGTGCAGATGAGTAAATCATCCATTTACAATTTCTTAAATCTATGTGATCAAATAAACCTCTTCCCCGTGTGTAATTCCATATTCCAAGAATTATAGTCACATGAAATAATTTAGTTTCCCAGGGGGAATATTCTTTAAAGACAACACAAACATTGTAACCTGTTTGGCAGTTGCTTCTTATTATTAATTAATAGGCATTTTGTTTGGTTGTTTACCGTGAATCTGGTTCGTCAGAATAGGTCTTCCGTGCCTCTTTATCTTTGGGTAGTGTAAAAAAGCAATTACTACATGAGATAAATTTGAGAAAAATCCCTAGGTTAGTATTTCTGTAATAACACATTAGATGGAAATGTGGTACTAGTGAAAATGCAGATTCTTGCAATCCATAATAAATCTGACTTTACCACTGAACTTTTATCATCTATGTTTTTAACCAGCCCCACATTCTAAAGCTTGTGAATCACTAGACTATTTTCTTGGTGAACCCATCAAGAAGCACATGGTATTTTAAGTTTTGGGTTTTTTTTTAAAACATAATATTTAACCTAACGCTCAGCTTTTAATTTTAAACACCTGTTTGAAATTGATAGCTTATACTAAAGAAATAATGCTCACATGGATGGTCCATGAATATCTGAGGCTGCGAAGTCTTCTACTTACTCTTATATTACTCATTATTTTACTTATTCTTTATTACTTGGAGGAGTTAAAGGCAAGACTTGTAAGCACAGCAGTTACGTGTACAAATAATGAATGGATTTATATATAAGAAATAAATGAATTATAGCAACATTTTATATTTAAAACTACCTTAATAATTATTCTTTATTCCTTGTTATTCATATCTACATAGACTCATGTAGATGAGATAGTTTCTACTTTATTTCTATTATCAACTAATTCGCTTCTCTTATTTAATAAATGCTTAGGCTTTTTAATCGATAAGTTGATGCACAATGTGCTAGGAGAATGTCACAGAAAAAGCAAATTGGCAAGACCTCATATGTCATAGAAAAAAAAATTTACTCCGTCAGTTTTACAAAGTAATAAAATGGCACTGGAGCAAAGGTAAAAAATAATGTGAGTAGATATCTGTTAGTGATATTATTTTAATAAGGGAAATTATTTACTGTGAAAACATAAAGATAAACAAATATATTAATACATAATCTTGCAAAGTATATATCTAGCTAAAATTGTGTAATGACTTTATGAAAATTATAATGTTTAAGAACTTTCTAGTAAAATAACAAATAAAAATTTATAAATACTAGGTAATTTGCTGGATGTATTTGACTGTCACTATTTAAAAAGAAAGCAAATAGAGATTAAGAAAATAACAAAAATAAAACCTTACTTAAATTACTGAATCTGTATCCTCAAAAAGTAAAAATAATGTTAAGAATCAATGAGAGGTTACAGAAGCCAAAGCCAATAAAATAAATAATTTGTTTAGAGCCCAAGATATCAGTTATAATTATGGTAAGAACACTTCCCATTTACTGAAAATTATTTGAATCTAGATTCTCTATTTCATTCCATTGACATGTATATTAGTAGACTTTAAAATCAGAGGCAATTGAAGAAAGAAACAGCAGCTTATTTACAAAGCTTTCCGTCTCCAAGATTCCTCTTAATCTTGGATTATCAGAAGAATACTAAAATTCCTCCTGCATCACCTCAGTTTGTCTGTGTTCCAGATTAACACCTCACATGTCTCATGTTGATGATTTTGGAGTAAGTTGTTTTAAGAGATTTTCTGACTCCTTTTACTGTTTCAGTATAACGGAAGTGAAAGGTGTCTTCCTTCTATATGGTTTTATAAAACCATATAAAAAATAAAGAGTTAAAAATTTCTTCATTCAGTGTAAATCAATCTGGATTATTTATACTTAAAAGTCCATATGGACTTAAGCCTTCAAGATGATTTGTGAATGAAGATTATTTCTTTTAGCCTCACAATCTGGAGAGAAGCCTATGCTAATTTCAATGGCTAATGTTCAATTATTCACTTTATTTTAGTTTTAAGTACCTTATTTCTTTTTTTATCATCTTTGCCTTTCTATCTCATCAGAAACAACCCGTTCAAAAACATCCTCCAATTCACGAATCTTAAATGAAATATCCATGGATCTACTTTGTTTTCAGATTTCATATCCTGTATAATGAGAGAAGAGTTTTGCCCTAAGCTAAAGTAGAAATAGAATTAACCTATTTTATTAGAGACCATTAAAGGCCATACTCATACTAATGTTTAGAAGCAATGATGTACACTCCTTCATTTGTAAACCAGTATTGCTATTCTAGACCACGCCTTTAAAAGTTTAATTGCCTTCACTTTGAACTATTTGTGATTAACTTTTTATAGAATAGTTCTTCTAAAAGTTTAGTCGTCAAGTCTTATGACTCAATGTCTTTCCATAGAAGTAGGAAATAAGAGATGTAGCCCTAATTTTAAACTACAATAACTAAAATATTATTTTTAAAAATAGACACTAAAAAATCAAAATTAGCTGTGTTGTGAAAGAGGATAAATATGGAACAAGGAGTTTGTGATTTCATTGATTTAAAGAGATCAATTTTTAAATATGAAAATAATTTTTAAAACTTAAGGAACATAATTTCTATAGATTTTTAAAGTAACCTCTTTAAAAAGGATTATTCATGCCTATGGTTAATAAAAACCAAGGCCGTATGCGGTGACTCACGCCTGTAATCCCAGCACTTTGGGAGGCCAAGGCAGGCAGATCACAAGGTCAGGAGATCAAGACCATCCTGGCTAACACGGTGAAACCCCATCTCTACTAAAAATACAAAAAAAAAGTTAGCTGGGCATGGTGGCAGGAACATATAGTCCCAGCTACTGGGGAGGCTGAGGCAGGAGAATGACATGAACCTGGGAGGCAGAGCTTGCAGCTTACAGCTTGCAGTGAGCCTAGCTAGTGCCACTGCACTCCAGCCTGGGTGACAGAGAGACTCCGTCTCACAATAAATAAATAAATAAATACATACATACATACCAGAAAGAAAACACGGTACATAACAAAAAGTAACCATAATCCCATTACCAAAAGCAAAGAGAAAGGACACTGGTCTGTTCATTTACAGGTGTGTGTATATCATCCCAAAATTGTATGTATGTATAAGCATATAAACATATATATATATATATCTTTTTACAGAAATAAGAGCTTATACATATTCTTCTATAATAGTTATTGCTATTTGCACTTACCATATGGATCATCTCATAATACCACATATAAACTTATTTCATTCCTCTTATCTCATTACTGCAAAGCTGACTAACAGTACTTTGTACGGGTATTTCACAATTAACTTATTAATTTTCTTCTGATGAACATTGATTAACTTGCTTTCTGCTTCCCTTTGCATTCCCAACTGCATCAGTTAGAAAAATATCAAATAATAATGTGATAGTTACATCCTGACTTAATGGAAGTTCTTCTAAAATTTCAGCAGTCAGTAATACTGATGGCTTTTTATTTATACACGCATACACACAGTCATTGTGATACAGCAGTTTCCATATCTTCATTTATGATGATTTTGCTAGTATTTTTGGTAGCTGCTATTTTTGTCTTTGTTTTTGTGTATGTGTTTGTGTAAGTTTTTTGTACTAATGACTATTAAATATAATGAAATGCCTTTCTGCAACTGTGGAGATAACATTTTCTTTTTCTTCTGTGACTTATTAACGATTTATACTTATAGACTTTCTAATATTCTACTGTTCTTACAAATCTAGAATGAGTTATATAAGTCATGATATGGATATACTACCAGATTTTTTCTGCTCTTTAAAATAAATTTGAATACATACATGAGTATATATTTTTAGTTGTTTTTTAATGCTGGTTTTGTCACATTTTGTTAATAACATCCCAGCCTTTGTTAAGGACAGATCTTTGAAATATTTCCTTGTTCTCTTTACTAAAACATTTTAAATGGTATTGAAATTGTGTAATTTTGAGAGTTTGTTCATATTCACTTATAAAATCACATAGGTTTGTGAATTTGGCAATTTGGGAGATACAATGAGGCTTGATATTAATTTCTTCTATAATAATTGGTTTGTATACCATTTATGTTACTTCATGTGTCTTGTCCATATCCTAGAATATCCTTAAATGCCCAAATAGCAAAATAATTTCCTGGGGAAACAAAATAAACCTCATTTAATCACTTCCCAGTGTAAAATTCATTAATGGTGATCTTCTTGGTGTGTTTAGAATAAATAAAATACTGCCTACCAAGCACACTTGGTCCTATATATATTTTGGCTCCACTCTCTCATTCTAGTCACATTTTTCATGAATCCCATCCACCCCCTCTAGTCCAGTCATATGGAAATATTAGGTTGGTGTAAAAGTAATTGTGGTTTTGCCATTACTTTTAATACCAGTAAATTCTACAGATGTCATGTTGTCCCAAATACATATGTTATTTCCTCAGGCCTAAAACCAAGGCAAAATTTAACCACTAGCTGGACACTTAAGAGATTAGCCTGGCTGGGCACGGTGGCTCACGCCTGTAATCCCAGTACTTTGAGAAGCTGAGGCAGGTGGCTCACGAGGTCAGGAGATCGAGACCATCCTGGCTAATACGGTGAAACCTTGTCTCTACTAAAAATACAAAAAGTTAGTCAGGCGTGGCAGCAGGCACCTGTAATCCCAGCTACTTGGGAGGCTGAGTCAGAGGAATCGCTTGAACCTTGGAGGCGGAGGTTGCAGTGAGCAGAGATTGTATCACTGTACCACTGCACTCCAGCCTGGGTGACAGAGTAAGTCCCTCTAAAAAAAAACAAACAAACAAACAAAAAGATCAGTCTGGTTTCATTTATCCTCCGTAATATTTTTTCTTAGCATTCTTTACATATTTCTATCAAGCAATTACCATACTGTTCGCAGTCATTGATTTGGATTTCTGTCTTCCTCTCTCCTATGCTTCCAGAGCTGATGACATTAGCACTTTGCCTGCCATATAGTAGGGTAGTCCTAAATGAGTGTAAAATGCATTACTTCAATTGATAAAAAAAATTTTTAAAAATTGTAAATTTTACAGCTAGAGTAAGAATTGCTATCGTATTAGAAAATATGTTGTTTCAATTTTTTTCTATTATTTTACAAGTTCATCTTTAACTCCTAATATTCTTGAATATTACAATTAACTGATAACAGCACTTAAGAGAATGGGCACTTTCCCCTACCCCAAACCTAGTCCAACCAAAACATACCAAAGAAAGCTAACTTGCTAATCTCTTAACAACACAGAAATTCCAATCACACTGTTAATATTGACCTAAGCAAATTTGTGCCAACTCACAAGAAAAGGACAGGGCCCAGAGATTATTTTCTCCATTTTTTTTTTTTTAACTGAGGAATATAAATGTGGAGAATTAAAATACTTATTACTTTGTACAGAAAAATTAGATATTCTTGACTTGCAGTTTTGCAATAATAAACATGAATGTCACTCTTTAGTTCATATTTTCTTATGGAGAATTGACTATCATCCTGCCTTTGAAAAGGGGATTAATTGCAATATTGCAGTCGTATAACTGAAGATCTGAGAGTTTACTTGGCTGCATAACAGAACAAGGAACAACAAAGCTCACAATTTAATCTCTGTTTTATTAAAACTGAGTGAAATACCAAATAGGAAATTTGTCTGAGAGAATCAAAGAAAGGAAATACGTATTTTAACTATTAAAATCCTCCAGGGGGAATTGCTTGAACCCGGGAGGCGGAGGTTGCAGTGAGCTGAGATCGCGCCATTGCACTCTAGCCTGGGGAACAAGAGTGAGACTTGGTCTCAAAAAATAAATAAATAAAATAAAATAAAATCCTCCAGAGGAGCAAATAGAATTCGAGCCTCAAGGGAATAAAGATGCCAGTTTAAGGAGAGAAGGTTTTATTCTTGCATAGCTATTAGATTTACTCAGTGAAATGACGCAGTAAAGAGGTTTTTAATATAATGATACGGAGCTGTGCTTTAAATTGAATACATTTTTATTTTTCAATGGGATGTAACTTATATCTAGGTTAGGCTTAAGTCTGCTCTATCTTCAGTTGTTTATAGTTTCTCTCTTTATATATAAAATCACTTCAATATTCATCATATGTACACAATATAATCACTTCAATGTTAATCATACATATATCATTACACTAGGTTGCTGCATATCTTTATTTCGCATCTGCCTGTGAAAAGAGGAAAAAAGGAAGAAAGGGAGAAAGACAGGAAGGGAGGAAAGAAGGAATGGAGGAAGGGGAAAAAAGAGAGAGAGAAAGGAATTTGTTCTTCAAAAAATGAAAATATATCAGACAAGTACTTAAAGTCTGAAAGTCTGGAGAATACACATGATTATTTCCTCTTTAGACCACATATACTTTGACTTGTAAAATATTGGAGATGTTCAAATAATTTTGGTGTTCTTCTCTGTCATAGTTTTCTATTCATTTGATTAGTGTTAAATGTATATATAAAAATGACTTTTGTTGCTTATAATGTTAAAAATACAGGGGATATTTTGATTACTATAACACAGCAATGCTAAATTAGCTCTCAGTATTAGTTTACCATGAATATATACAAAGGGCTAAATTTACCCTTTGAGATATCAAGATTCTAATCTCTGGAGAACGAAATGGTGTTTTAATAGGCTGCAATTCTGATGTTTCACATATAACCAGATGAAACAGAAATTAATATAATTTGGCTTTCTTTCAATAATTACTAAAATGGAAATTATTAAAAATTTTAAGTCACCTGTAGGAATCACTTACAATAAGAGATTCTCTAAGATTCTCTAATTGTTTACTTTTCTTCTATTAATAAGTTATCTGTACAGCTAAAATAAACTGAAAATGGATAGTTTTAGTCTACTTTTCTACCACCTTAAGGCCAATAATTTTATGTAACGTTGAGGATCTTATCTGAATTACCAATGAATATAATCTATATTCTTACTTTACTTTTTGTTTGGAGTGGATAAGGGGATGGCATAGCAAAAATAATGTGATTGTAAAATGACTTAATATACACAATTCCTTTCTTAGCTAATATACCAATGCAATCATTGTGGATCACATAATAAACAGCTTTACATTCACATTATAGAAAATTAAATTCTTAGCTTGTAGTTCATTTGCCATTATAAACACACCAGGAAGCCTTTGATGACAGGTAATTCACAAATACAATATCCTATACTAAGTGAACCAGGATGAAATAGAAGAACAGTAATCAAAAATGATTTCACATTCTGCTAACCTTCTGGATTGAAAATGGTATCTTCTCCCCAGGGGGAAATATCGTGGCAGCCTTAAACCAACAAGAACTATATTACCCAATGTCTGATGAGAAAGAGAGAAATCTAACAGCCTAGCTTTCAGTTACCAGGTAAAAATACCTGGGAAGAAAGAGATAATTAGAAATGAAGGAAGCTATATTGAAAAAAGTAAATAGGATTCAATGTCCTGTTTTAATTACACTCTAGTTGTCTTAAACTTACTATATATTTGGTTTGATAGTTGCTTCCCTCTCCTTTCCCCTTCTCTTATTTATTTTATCTTGGACAAACATTTTTTGACAAATATTTTGCATAAATCAAAAGAAATACTGCATGGTTTTTGACAGGTAATAATGTTTACATTAAATATCCTTTTATTTCATCTTGGACAGCATAATAAAGACCTTACAAATTAAAAGAAATTCAAAAGGAGGATCCACACATCATCATGGATGTCTATACTCTACAGACCTTGCATATTTTGTAGAATTAAAGACAATATCTTTTTGTAGAATTAAGCACAGTACCTTTTTTAAAAGGATAGGAAATACTGATGAATGGAATCACTAATTATATTTCCTCATCCTAAATCAAGACTGTTTTCTGATGAAGATAGCAAATAACTTTTCTTTCATGTTTCTCTAATTTTATGAATAATATATTTTAAAGAAGTAAAATCTGGAAATTTTGTCTCACTTCAAAAAAAGGACAGAAGCAAATTCCATTTTGTACCTGTTCTAGTCTGTAAGCAACTTGCTTTCTTTCCTTGTCTTGCAGCAAAATTAGCTGCTTTTAACAATAAACCTAGGTTTAATGAAAGTAAAATTTTGCATCTTTTCTTTCTTTCTTTCTTTCTTTTTTTTTTTTTTCTTTTTTTTTTTTTAGTTGGAGTTTCTCTTGTCACCTAGGCTGGATTGCAATGTCGCGATCTCGGCTCACTGCAACCTCCACCTCCCAGGTTCAAGTAATTATCCTGCAGCAGCCTCCAGAGTAGCTGGGATTACAGGCACACACCACCACACCCAGGAAATGTTTTTGTATTGTTAGTAGAGACAGCGTTTCTCCATGGTGGTCAGGTTGGTCTTGAACTCCTGACTGCAGGTGGTGATCCACCTACCTCGGCCTCCCAAAGTGCTGGGATTACAGGCGTGAGCTGCCACGCCCCGCCTGTGTCTTTTATTTCTAGTGTATTGCTGTAACACTAAATATTCCATTGTCTTTTTTAGAGATAATCAGTGTGGATTAAAATTTTCCGGAAGATGACATGTTAATTTATTATTGGGCATTTGTTCGTACCTAGATTCATAAACTCTTCAATTTTATATAGTTTATTTGATTAATAGAATTAATCAAATAAATTGAACCTTGACATAGCAAATGTAGGAAACAAAAGAGAATGTATTTTCATACTATAAACTACTCACAAAGTATTCATATACTTCCTTTTTAAAAATATAATGTATAATTAAAGTATAAGTAAACAAATACAAATAGGAATCATCTAATTGTTAAGTGGTTTTTAGTGTGTGAAGTGGCTTATTTCAGAGGACACAATTTGGTATGAAATTTGGCATATATTTGGACAAACGACATAACATTGTTTTACTAAGCAGGTGGGCTGGAGTCAAGGCATTGGGGAAATTTTAGAAGTTAGAGGGATAAGTATCAGAGATACACATTTCAAAATCCATTATTGGGTATAGTCATGTTTCATTTCACAGAACAGCAAAAATTGAGTGTATGCTACCAAGTGTAAAACCTTCATATGAATGGTAAAAAAGGATATCTATCTCAAGCCATCTTAGTACTTATAGTCTGTGAAAAAGATAAATATTAAATAATTTTTATGAGTGTTAAGTATAATTCATAGGAGGTTATTGTTTTGGACTAAGCACTTGCACTAGCTAGGCTCCAACAGACCAGGAAAGCCAGAATGGAGTCAGTCATGCTAGGTACCACATAATCAAACAACCTTATTTATTTATTTATTTATTTATTTGAGACTGAGTCTAGCTCTGTCACCCAGGCTGGAATGCAGTGGCACAATCTTGGCTCACTGCAACCTCCACCTCCCAGGTTCAAGCGATTCTCCCGCCTCAGCCTCCCAAGTAGTTGAGATCACAGGTGCCTACCACCATGCCCGGCTAAGTTTTTTGTATTTTTGGTAGACACAGAGTTTCACTGTGTTGGCCAGGCTGGTCTCTAACTCCTGACCTCGTGATTCACCCGCCTCGGCCTCCCAAAGTGCTGGGATTACAATCTTGAGCCACTGTGCCTGGCCAATCAAACAACTTTAAAAGAAGCCAGGTTTTTCCTAAAAACAGGAGATTTGCAGCAACCAGTTGAAAAGGGCCCAGTTTAATTGATCCAGTGTGATAAGAAAGTCCCCTCATTTTTAACTCTATAAGGAAAGTAACTCTGAAATGACCAATCCACTTTTTGTCCTGTTTTTCCACTTTCTTCATCTTTTTCTTTACCTACAATGCCCAGTTTCTCTGCTTAGTTTAACAGAGCACCTATTCTATTTTATAAAATGAGATGCTGCCCAATTCATGAATCACAAACAAAAAGTCAATGTCTTAAAATTTGTTAAAATTTTATCTTTTGCCATGAGTAAATTAATAAAAATATATGTGCAAATTCCACTAATAAAACATGCATGTAATATGAAATATAATAACAAGAAAGTTTAACTTAGACTTTCTGTAAAAGTGACATTTAAGCTGCTATTCAATAGATGAGCAGGATTTAGCCATGTGAAAGGCAAGGAGAAGAAAATAGAATGTTCTAAGATAGGAAAAATGAGACGCTTCTCAGGAGCTAAAAAGAGACCTTGTGGCTGGAGCTGGGTGAGAAAGCTGCAGTGTAGTGGAAAGCGGGTGTGGAAAGATGAGCAACTATCACATCAGAGAGACTTTGTAGGTTACTATGATGACAGTGTTGAGGCTCATTTTCTTGAGACATTTCCATTGTCTTCAGAAATAGGAAATTTTGTTATTTTTGTATCTGTTAAACCACCTTGAAATCAATAGCCTTTGTTTTGAAAAATCTTTAAACAGTTAACATGTATAATTACACACTTCTGTTATTTATCTGACCTATTGGTGAAGAACAAGAGGAAGACAACACCTGTGGTATACAGATGCATTTCTGACTATAATAAGATGTTTAAGGCTTATAGTGAGAAGACTGGGTAATACTTTCACAGCTTCTCCAAATTTGAGATTAAAGTTGTAGGGATCATGGGATCTCTCTCTAAACAAAATAATACTCTTAGATAAATAGATTTTACCATTCACAGTGGGACTGATGACTTCTCGCACTTACATGGTTCAAAATGCACCCCCTTAAATTTGGTAAGTTATATACCTAAGCTAGTTCTCATAACACAATAAGCTTCATGAATAAATAAAATATTCTAAGAGTCTGTGTGATAGAACTTCTCACACTTCATTTTATTATCCATAAAGCCGAAAGATCCACCATATTTAAAATGGTAATGCCAATAATAGCAATTAGACAGTACTTTAGAGAGCGTCTTATGTAGGTATATTTTGGAGAATTCTTTCAACTTAACAGACTGGTTGTAAGGCAAAAAGATAGAAGACTAGCACAACTGAAGGATAATCAAACATTATGACAAAGGTCTTGAATTCTGATCTCCTTTCAGTTATTAACCAGTATTGTAACTTGGGCAAGTTACATAACTTCTCTTGGTCTTGACTACAGTATTGGAAAATTAAAAAAAAAAAAGAAAAAGATAAAAAGAAAAAAGAAAATTTAATGTTAGACTAAATATAATGACTCATACATACCTACACAATTTATTCAGATAGTTTCTTAAAAATACCAGAATGAAATTGTAAAAAAAAAAAAAAAAGCCAGTTAAATCACTAATTTTGAAATTCAAACTCATTTAATCAATTAGATGTGGTACTAGTCAAATGCATTTAATAGCTTAGTTTCTATTGTTCCAAATTAAAGTACACAGTCACATAGATGAAAATTTACCTAAATATGATCATAAAATTAAGCATACTATAAAGTGAATAGTTTTAAGAAAAATTTTGTATTATGAAATATAATGTATATTTTACTCAGTGATGGTTTCTACATTGAAAGTAATGTTGCATTATAAATATTTTTTATATTCTTTGTGGGATTTATTCTCACACAATGTGATGTTTTTAATTGATCTAGGTATGTTTGGTAAAGTTGTTTATTAAACATATTGAACATTTTTCATATTGAATACAAACGGCCAAAACAGAACTCTTTTCTTTGTCAAACTTAATAAAACAAATTGAGCCTCTATAAAAATCACCTGCACATATAACATCAAATCCTAACCACTTATGTGAAAATGAGCCAAGATTTAATTAAGGATATTATTCATTCAAACTGATCAACTTATTCATCCGTATTTATTTTTGTGTGCTTATTGGGAAACAAATGAAGCTTAGTCAGTATCTACATGTGATGTCTGAGTTGAATGTAGAATCCACTTAATTTATGTAAAGAAATTCAGCTTAAGAAGACCTGACAGCAACAGAGATCTAGTATATCAATTTGTAATATAAGGTATAAACAACGGTAGGATTGTATAACCTTAAATTAAACCATTAAAATTAAAAAAAAAAATGCTTTTTTTACATATGCTGAGAAGAGACCATTTGTTCATATTGTTTTATATTTTAAACTCAACTTCATTGAGGCTATAAGGATATTGATAACCTAGAAAAATAAATTTTGGAGACAAAGTATAAGTAAGCCTGTATTTTATTATGCTTCATACTCTCCATACACTGTATCAGTAATGAAAACAGAAATACTTAATGCAATTAACTAACTTATATTGGAAAGCAACCATAATATGCACAGATGTTAAAATATCACCATATACATTATGCTTTTAACCCCAAGTATGGGAAGATTGGTATTGTGTTGTCATATTCTCTCTCAGTGTACATATTCTAACATACTGCTAATATTTGAATGGGTTTATTAATCTCAATTTCAATAACCTCAGGAGAGAGGGAATCATCATGGTGGATGGGAGGCAGGACTAGAATGCAGCTCCCACTCAGACAAGACAGAGCAGCGTGTGGAGGCTTGCATCATGAACTTTTGCTCCAGAACAACTGCAGGAATACATTAGGAAAACCAAGAGAACCCACAGATCCTCTGAAGAAAGCGAATTGCTCCCGCAGGACTCAGGAGATACACCAAATACTGTGAATGCCCAACCTATGGAGGCAGGAAAGGGAACTCATCCACCTTGGAACACACACCCCCACTGGGGAACTTGAACACCTAAACTATGGGAGAAGATTCTGACCTTACCTGGAGCTAAGTCAATTTAGAGAACAGAGTGAAATACAAGGGTAGAGGAAGCAATGGGAAAAGCCCTGTGGGTGTGCTGAGTCCCCTAGCAAGCCATTTCTGCCCTGCCTCACAGGGGTCCTTGGGGAGGACAGCCAGAGGCACTGAGAAAAGGCCACAGGGAGAAAGAAGCCTCCAGCTGAACTTTGTTAACTATTTGAACTGGTTGAGAAGTCTCCTGGCCAGAACTCTGGGGAGGGCCTGAATCTGATATGCAGACTCCACAGGCCGGGGAAGAAAGAAAGTCCTAAGTGCTTTCACAGCTGGGAGGAGGGTAGCCTGGTGCAAGTTCTCAGCCCTGCTCAGCCACTGTCTGGAAACAGACTTACTGCTGTCTTGGGGGACATGGTGGGAGTGAGACTGGCCCTTCAGACTGCATGGGAGCTGAGTGAGGCCTGTGACTGCCAGCTGTATCCCACTTCCCTGACAACCTGCATGACACAGCAAAGACAGTCATAATTCTCCTAGGAACATGACTCCATTGACCTGGGAACCTCATCCCCATCCCCCACAGCAGCCACAGCAAGATCCACCCAAGGAAAGTCCGAGGTAAGACATGCCTAGCCCTGCCCCTCTTGGTCCTTCCCTATCCACTCTGGTAACTAAAGACAAAGGACATATATTCTTGGGAGTTCTAGGGCCCTGCCCACTGCCTGGTCTTCCCCATACTGTCACAGTTGATGCTGTCTTGAAAGTGCCACCTCCCTGCAGGAGGCCAACCAGCACAAAAATAGTGCATTAAGCAGTCCAAGCCAAGGACCCTCGCAGAGTCCATCTTACCCCCCTGACACCTCTACTGGAGCAGGTGCTGGTATCCACGGCTGAGAGACCCACAGATGATTTAAATCACAGGACTCTATAGACAACCTCCAGTACCAGCCTGGAGCCTGGTAGACTTGCTGGGTAGCTAAATCCAGCAGAGAGATAACAATTATTACATCTTGACCCTCAGGAAGCCACATCCCTAGGAAAAGGGAGAGAGTACTACATCAAGGGAACACCCCATAAGACAAAAGAACCTGAACAACAGCCTTGAGCCCTAGACCTTCCCTCTGACAGAGCCTACCTCTGGTAATATAACACAACAAGATTATTTAACACCCCCCCAAAATTACACTAGCTCACTAGCAATGGCTCCAAACCAAGAAGAAATCCCTGATTTACCCGAAAAGAATTCAGAAGTTTAGTCATTAAGGTAATCAGGGAGGCACCAGGGGAGGGCAAAGCCCAATCTAAGGAAATTGGAAAAAAAAAAAAAAAAAAAAAAAAAGATGTGGGAAGTGAAGGGAGAAACATTCAATGAAATATATAGCATAAATAAAAAACAATCAAAACTTCAGGGAAAAATGGTCACACTTATAGAAATAAAAAATGCTCTGGAATGTCTCAGCAATGGAATCGAACCAGCAGAAGAAAGAACTTCAGAGATCAAAGACAAGGTCTTTGTATCAACCCAATCGAACAAAGGCAAAGAAAAAGAATAAGAAAATAAGAACAAAGCGTCCAAAAACTCTGGGATTATGTTAAATGACCAAACCTCAGAATTATTGGTAGTCCTGAGGAAAAAGAGAAATCTAAAAATTTTGAAAACATATTTAGGGGAATAATTGAGGAAAACTCCCCTGGTCCAGCTAGAGACCTAGACATCCAAAAACCAGAAGTTCAAAAAACACCTGAGAAATTAATTGCAAAACAATCGTCACCTGGACACACTGTTATCAGGTTATCTAAAGTTAAGATGAGGCTGGGCGCGGTGGCTCACACCTGTAATCCCAGCACTTTGGGAGGCCTAGGCAGACAGATCACGAGGTCAGGAGATTGAGACCATCCTGGCTAACACAGTGAAACCCCGTCTCCACTAAAGTTACAAAAAATTAGCCAGGTGTGGTGGTGGGCACCTGTAGTGCCAGCTACTCAGGAGGCTGAGGCAGGAGAATGGCGTGAACCCGGGAGACGGAGCTTGCAGTGAGCAGAGATTGCACCACTGCACTCCAGCCTGAATGACAGAGCGAGACTCCATCTCAAAAAAATAAAAAATAAAAAATAAAAAAATAAAGTTAAGATGAAGGAAGATATTTTAAGAGCTGTGAGGCAAAAGCATTAGGCAACCTATAAGAGAAAACTTATCAGATTAACAGCAGATTTCTCAGCAGAAATTGTATAAGCTAGAAGAGATTGGGGCCCTATCTTCATCCTCCTCAACCAAAATAATTATCAGCCAAACATTTTTTTTTTATCTAGCAAAACTAAGCTTCATAAATGAAGGAAAGATACAGTATTTTTCAGACAAACAAATGCTGAGAGAATTCGCCTCTAGCAAGCCAGCACTATGAGAACTGCTAAAAGGAGCTCTAAATCTTGAAACAAATCCTGGAAACACATCAACACTGAATCTCTTTAAAGCATAAATCTCACAGGACCTATAAAATACAAATACAACTTAAAAATCCCAAAAAACAAAAAAACAAGGTATACAGGAAACAAATAGCATGATGAATGGAATGGTACCTCATATCTCAATACTAACGTTGAATGTAAGTGGACTAAATGCTCCACTTAAAAGATACAGAATTGCAAAATGCATAAGAATTCACCAAACAACTATCTGCTGCCTTCAAGATACTCACCTAACACATAAGGACTCCTATAAACTTAAGGGAAAGGGGTGGAAAAAGACATTCCATGCAAATGGACACCAAAAGTGAGCAGAAGTAGCTGTTCTTATATTAGACAAAAGAAACATTAAAGCAACAGCAATTAATAAAAATACAAAAAGGGACATTATATAATGATAAAAGGCCTTGTTCATCAGGAAAATATTATAATCCTAAATATATATGCACCTAACACTGGAGCTCTCACATTTATAAAACAATTACTAATTGACCTAAGAAATAAGATACACAGCAACACGATAATGGGGTGGACTTCAGTATTGCTTCCACTGACAGCACTAGACAGGTCATCAAGACAAAAAATCAACAAAGAAACAATGGATGTAAACTATACCCTGGAACAACTGGACTTAACAAATACATGCAGAACATTCCATCCAATAGCCGCAGAATATACATTCTACACAACAGTACGTGGAACTTTCTCCAAGATAGACCATATGATAGGCTACAAAACGAGCCTTAATGAATTTAAGAAAATTAAAATTATATCAAGCACTCTCTCAGACCACACTAGAATAAAACACTGTCAACTCCAAAAGGAACCTGCAAAACCATGCAAATACATGGAAAGTAAATAACCTGCTCCTGAATGATCATTGGGTCAAAACTGAAATCAAGATAGAAATTTAAAAATTCTTTAAACTGAATGACGATAGTGATATAACTTATGAAAACCTCTGGGATACAGCAAAGGCAGAGCTAAGATGAAGGTTCATAGCCCTAAACGCTTACATTAAAAAATCTGAAAAAGCACAAACAGGCAATCTAAGGTCACACCTCAAGGAATTAGAAAAACAAGAACAAACCAAACGTAAACCTAGCAGAAGAAAGGAAATAATGAAGTTGAGAGCAGAATTAAAAGAAATTGAAACAAACAAACACAAAATATAAATGAAAAAGCTGGTTCTTTGAAAAGATAAAATTGATAGATCATTAGCAGGATTAATTGGGAAAAGGAGACAGAAAATCCAAGTTAGCTCAATTAGAAATGAAACGGGAGATATTAAAACTGATACAGAAATACAAAAGATCATTTAAGGCTACTGTGAACACCTTTATGCACATAAACTAGAAAACCTAGAAGAGATGGATAAATTCCTGGGAAAATAAAACCATCCTAGTTTAAATCAGAAAGAACTAGATACCCTGAACAGACGAATAGCAAGCAGTGAGATTGAAATGATAATAAAAAAATTAACAACAAAAATAAGTCCAGGACCAGACGGATTCACAGCAGAACTCTACCAAACATTAAAAAAAAATAATTGATACCAATCCTATTGACACTATTCCACAAGATAGAGAAAGAGGGAACTCTCCTTAAATCATTCTGTGAAGCCAGTATCACCTTAATATGAAAACCAGGAAAGGACATAACTGAAAAAGAAAACTACAGACCAATATTTCTGATGAACATAGATGTTAAAATCCTTAAAAAAAATACTAGTTAACCAAATCCAACAACATATCAAAAAATCCATCATGATCAAGTGGGTTTTATACCAGGGATGCAGGGGTGGTTTAACATACACAAGTCAAAAAAATGTGATACACCACATAAACAGAATTAAAAACAAAAATCGCATGATCATCTCAATAGATGCAGAAAAAGCATTCAACAAAATCCAACTTCACTTTATAATTAAAACTCTCAGCAAAATCGGCATACGAGGGACATAACTCAGTGTAATAAAAGCCATCTGTGACAAATCCACAGCCAACATAATACTGAATAGGGAAAGGTTGAAAGCATTCCCTCTGAGAACTAAACAAGAAAAGGATACCCACTCTCACAGCTCCTCTTCAACATAGTACTGTAAGTCTTAGCCAGAGCAATCAGAAGAGAAAGAAATAAAGGGAATTCAAATTGGTAAAGAGGAAGTCAAAATGTCACTGTTTGCTGACTATATGATTGTTTTCCTAGAAAACCTAAAGACTCCTCCAGAAAGCTCCTAGAACTGACAAAAGAATTCAGTAAAGTTTCTAGATACAAAATTAACATACAGAAATTAGTAGCTCTGCTATACACCGAAGCGACCAAGCTGAGAATCAAATCAAGAACTCAATCCCTTTTACAATAGCTGCAAAAAAGTAAAATAAAATATTTAGAAATATACCTAACCAAGGAGGTGAAAGACCTCTACAAGGAAAACTACAAAACACTACTGAAATAAATCATAGATGACACAATAAATGGAAACACATCCTATGCTCATGGATGGGTAGAATCGATATTGTGAAAATGACCATACTGCCAAAAGCAATCTACAAATTCAATGCAGTTTCCACCAAAGTACCACCATCATTCTTCACAGAATTAGAAAAAACAATCCTAAAATTCATATGGGACCAAAAAAAAGAAAAAAAAAAAAAAAAAAAAAAAAAAGTCTACATAGCCAAAGCAAGACTAAGCAAAAAGAACAAATCTGGGGGCATCACATTACCAGATTTCAAACTATAGTATAAGGCCATAGTCACCAAACAGCATGGTACTAGTATAAAAACAGGGACAGAGATCAATAGAACAGAATAGCGAACCCAGAAATAAAACCAAATACTTACAACCAACTGATCTTTGACAAAGCAAACAAAAACATAAAATGGGGAAAAGACACCATAATCAACAAATGGTGCTGAAATAATTGGCAAGCCACATGCAGGAGAATGAAATTGGTTTCTCATCTCTCACTTTATACAAAATCAACTCAAGATGGATCAAGGACTTAAATCTAAGACCTGAAACTATAAAAATACTAGAAGATAACATTGAAAAAAATCTTTCCAGACATTGGCTTAGGCAAAGATTTTATGATCAAGAACTCAAAAGCAAATGCAGTAAAAACAAAGATAAATAGCTGGGACTTAATTAAACTAAGAGAGCTTTTGCACATCGAAAGGAACAGTCAGCAGAATAAACAGACAACCCATAGAATGGGAGAAAATATTCACAATCTATACATCTGACAAAGGACTAATATCCAGAATCTACAATGAACTCAAATAAAGTATCAAGAAAATAAAAAGCCCATCAAAAAGTGGGTTAAGCACAAGAATAGAAAATTCTCAAAATAAGATATACAAATGGCCAACAAACATATGAAAAATCCTCAGCATCAGTAATGATCAGGGAAATGAAAATCAAAACCACAATACAACCCTTATTCCTGCAAGAATGTCCATAATCAAAAAATCAAAAAATAATGGTTGTTGGCATGGATGTGGTGAACAGGAAACACTTCTACACTGCTAATGGGAATGTAAACTAGTACAACCACTATGGAAAAGTGTGGAGATTCCTTAAAGAACTAAAAGTAGGGCCGGGCGCGGTGGCTCACACCTGTAATCCCAGCACTTTGGGAGGCCGAGGCGGGTCAGGAGATCTGGACCATCCTGGCTAACACAGTGAAACCCTGTCTCTACTAAAAATACAAAATATTAGCCAGGCATGGTGACAGGTGCCTGTAATCCCAGCCACTCGGGAGGCTGAAGCAGGAGAATGGCGTGAACCCAGGAGGTGAAGCTTGCAGTGAGCCGAGATCACGCCATCGCAGTCCAGCCTGGGTGACAGAGCAAGACTCAGTCTCAAAAAAAAAAAAAAAAAAAAGAAAGAAAGAAAGAAAAGAAAAAAATCCTCAGTAGATTGCATCTTGATAGACTTACAAAAATATTATTACAAATTTTCACAAAAGGACCTTCTTGGTAGAGATGGGACCTGGCAGAGGGTTCCCTGGGCCTAGGTAAGGTTAGTGTTTTAAGCAGTATAAAAAACTGACTGACGATATGTTCTGAAAATTTTTTAAGCAGGAAAGCAAATATTCCCTCTAATCCTGAAGTGAAAAACTAGGACTCAGCTTCTGTCTTTACATATTTAGAGAAGTATATAAGGAGGCGGGTCTACAAAAGAACTAAGAAGTATCCTGTGATTCAGTTAGGATTTAAAGAGTGTGGCATTACTCAAGCCCAGACTAAAAATCTTTCAATACATAGGCAGGGTGCATTAAAGTTGCTGAAAGTTGCTGTCAAGTCAACCAAGATAATAAATGAGAAAAGGGCTATTGACTTTAACAATATAAATTGTTGATGGTAACAGAGGAAAGAAAAACTGGAGTAAAAGGGTTGAAAAGGATTAATTAGAATAAGTTAAAGAAAGTAGGTAAGGAAAGAAAGTTAATAAAAGGACCATAGATTAGTCTTTCAAGATATTTTATAGTGTACTTCTGAAGAATTGTAGATAATTATTCGTCTCACTTATTATGACATTCCAAAGTCTTCTTTCCAAAGTCCTCTTTTAATATTTCCGAAAATAATTTATTTAGCTTTTCTTTTGGCTTTTGTGCTTTTGCTTTTATATCAAAGACCATTGACAAACCAGGGTAATGAATATTCACTGTTATGTTTTCTTCCAAGAGTGTAATAGTTTTAGTTCTTATATTTAGGTCTAGGATGCATTTTGAGTTAATTTTTGTATATGATGTGAGGTGGGGATCCTCTACCACACTTCTCCATGTTGATGCTGATTTTCTCCAGAACCATTAGTTGAAAACACTATTCTTTCCCCTACTGAGTAGCCCTGGCATGCATGCCAATTATCAATTGACCATAAACATAATGGTTTACTTCTGAACTCAATTATATTCCATTGATCCGTATGTTTATATGTATACCAGTACCACTACCACAATATCTTGATTTGCATACTGTAGTTTTGTAGTAAATTTCAAAACAGAGATAAGAGTCCTATGACTTTCTTCTTATTATTCAAGTTATCATTGGTCTGCATTTTTATATTTATTTAAGATTTAATTTGTCAATATTTATTTAAAAGTTGTGTTTTAGGGATCACATTGAAACTGTGGATTAATCTGAAAAGTGTTTCCATATTAACAATATTGAGTGTTCTCTTAAATAATTTGTGACTATAAAATACCTTACCACGTATTTAGGTCTTCTTTAATTGCTGTCAACTCTTATCTTGTTTCTGGGCACAAATCTTGCACTGTTTGGAGTCTCAGTTAGTCTAGGTCACTATAACAGAGTATCATCGACTTAAACAATGGTAATTTATTTCTTACATTTCTAGAGGCTGGGAAGTCAGAGATCAGAATATCAGCATAGTTGATTCTAGTGAGAGCCCTCTTTCTGGTTTGTGGAAGGCCATTTCTCATTGTAACCTCACACGGTGAAGAACAGAGTGAGAGATCCTGTGTCTCCTCTTTTTATGAAGGCGTTAATCCCATTTCTGAGAGCTCAGTTCTCATAACTTAATTACCTCCCAAAGGCCTTACCACTTAAATCATCTTATTGGGAATTTAGGGTTCAAAATATGAATTTTGGGGGATACATATATTATTGCAAAGTCATTGTTTTATTAATTTCAGTCATGTTTCATTTATTAGTGGCACATAGACGAAGAGTGGATTTCTGTATATTAATCTTGAATTCTACAACTTCACTGAATTCATTTATTTTCCAGGTGTGTGTGTGTGTGTGTGTGTTACTTAGGATTTTCTATATGCAAAATAGCATATTCAAATAGAGATAGATTCATGTTCTTTAGCATCATAAGTACCTTTTTTTTTCTTGCTTAATTACATTTTCTAGGTCCTGTAGTATGTTGAACAGAAGTAATAAAAACAGAAATCCTTGTGTTTTTCCTAATCTCAGAGGGAATGCTTTCAGTGTTTCACCATCAAATGCAATGCTAGCTGCTAAATTCTATAAATATGCTTTATCAATTGGAAGAAGTTCATTTCTATTGCTTGTTAAGTGTTTTTAAACATTTAAGTCATGAGAGGGGTATGAAATGTTATCAAACGTTTTTTTCTCTTCCAATCAACATGATAATGTAATTTTGTTCTTTTTTCTTTTTAATATTATGTATCATGTATTGAATTGACTTTTATATGTTAAACTTAGCATTTCTGGGATAAATCCTACTTAGTTATGATGTGTAATGCTTTTTATTTATGCTACTAAGCTTTCACATTTATATTCAAAATGAATATTGGTCTTTAGTTATCATTTCTTATATATATTTTCCTGGTTATTGCATCAGAGACTCAAAGAATGAAATGGGAAGTGCTCTCTTCTCTGCTATTTTTTGGAAGAATCTGTGAATAATTGGTATCAATCTTTATCATTCTCTTTCTTCTATCTCATTTGTTTCTCTGAATCTATAGTATATCTCTGTCTTTTTTACAGTGCATGCAGTTGGGCCATGTTTTTTGTTTTTTCTTTTTAATTCTATTCTGAAAATTTCTGGTTTTGATTGAAATATTTCACCAATATGTAATTATTCAGTAGTTGTAATTACTGAATCAGTAGGATTTATATCTGACATTTTTGTACCTGTTTTACATATATCCTATTTATTTTGTGTTCACATTTCTCCATTACTGCCTCCTTTTGCATTAAAAAGGGATTCTCTAGCATAGCATTTTAATTCTTTTTTTCTATTACTATGTTTATGAGTTATTTTGCCACTGGCTTCCTGTGGGACTACAGTAAACATTTTAACATAAAGCACCTTGTCTACTTAATTTTTGTAATATGCAAAAGAATAATCCATCCAATATAGATGTTTCTAGACCCTCTTTTGTGCTATTATTGTCATATAAGATTTTGAAACTCTCCTTCACTGGTTCTCTGTTCTGGGATTTCCCCTTTAATTTTTAGCTGGTCAGACAGCCCTGAACTCTGTTCATTTACTCCTCAAACAGGTAAGGATGAGGCTTTCTTTCTGAGCTCTATTTGAAATGCCACCACAAGAACTGGAGAGTGCTCTAAGGGATATTGTGTAAATGTGTACCTTGGTACTCAGTCATAGTTGCTTCCTTCTTTCAAAGGTCAAATATCCCCCAGTTTCTTTAATAATTTTTGTTTGTTTGTCTTACCTTCTCAAGAGGGAATCATTGTCTTTGGCAGAAGTGTTATTTCCATTACTATTATTTTTTACAGCCAGAATCCTATAGAGAAGCTTTAAAATCATTTAATATATACTCAGACTTACTGCATGCTCACCAAGCAACAATGAGAATATCACTGCCATTAACATTTTAACATAAAATACTCTATTTAATTTCAATAACATGGAAGAAAATATGCTACATTTTGTCTCTTTTCCTAACCCCTTTCCCTCCTTTGTGCCATTATTGTCATACAAGATTTTGAAGCTCTCTTCTTTTTGAGAAGGAGATACTTAGATAAGAGAGAAAATATGTGCTAATTAGGCTTGAAGATAACTAATGTCAGCCTGCCAAGTTTATCTATCATGACAAAGTAATAAGTGGTACTGTAGTTTTAGATAAAATTCTCAGGTACATTGATCTAAGCATGGTTCAACATTTTCTAGTTTGATCAACTGTGAGACACTAGCTGAAGTCTCAAGTTTGTTCACCGTTATTTAGACTTTGATGAATTATCTGATGTAATGTCATATCACAGTCATTTCTGAGAAACTTGTGGTGACCTTCTGTGGTGACAGCCTATGATTAACATATAGTCTGTTTTGAATTTAAAATTCCTACCAGGAAATCTTCTGTACCTTCACACAAACTCTCAAACTTGTGCTTGTTATTATGAATTTAGTCTTGATATACTTAAGCCCCTACCGAATCCAAATCAACAGAGAATAATTGGTAGCCATAGAAATGGTGCCTAGTTTTCTACTGTTACTTTATGAGACACTCTTCTGGTATTGTTGGAAGTAATCTTTCCACTCTCACACAATTAGTTTCTAGCCTCACTTTTCATTCCATTTAGAAACTAGTGACTTGTAGGAGTAAGGTGCCCGTGATGCCTACTCCTAAAAATATAGCTTGGGTTAATGAACTAAACACTGGATGCAAATCAGGGAACATAGAGTTCAAATCTTTCAGTCTACTTAATAATATATGACTCCCTTGTTCTCTTGTTTCTTCTGTAAAATATAAGAAGGTTGAATTTGATTCTATTGAATTTCCTATCAATTTTAATACTCAGTATTTTCCTTAGTACTCATAACCAATCCAATCAAATAATTTGTAAGCTTGCCTAAGTTTCCGGATGTTTCCTTGAAAGGAATTCCTTTCTTCAGTGTTATATGAATAGATATATACCTTCAGTAAAATCTAAGGCTTTGACTTTTCCCTACAAATTGCAAGGTAAAAATAAATATGAGGAATAGCATTTTGAGATACTGGAACACACTTCTACTTTTTCATGCTTAAAAACAGTCATTATCTTACAGAATTATTATAGTTATAATATTATTTATAATATATGGGCCAGCCACAGTGACTCATGCCTGAAATGTCAGCACTTTGAGAGGCTGAGGCAAGTGAATCTCTTTAGTCTATAGTTCAAGACCAGCCTGGGCAACATGGAGAAACAAAAAATACAAAAACTAGCTGGGTGAGGTGGCACGCACCTGTAGTTTCAGCTACTGGGCAGGGGTGCTGAGGCAGGAGGATCACTTGAACCTGTGAGATGGAGGTTGCAGTGAGCCAAGATCATGCCCCTGCACTCTAGCCTGGGTGACAGAATGAGACCTTTTCTCATATAAAATAAAATTTTACATATATGTGTGTGTGTGTGTATAGTGTGTGTGTGTGTGTATATATATGGACATATGATATGTCACATTCCTTTGTTTTAATCAAATTACATCTCCTCCAAACTTGATTCACTCCTCCACAGCCACATCAGAGTATCTCAGATTTTTGTGTTCTAAAAATCTAGAGAAAGAGCCAGATCCCAGTCTAAATGTTTCTCATGACTCTCTTCTGTTTTCTGGGTACCTTCAGAGCTTCCCTTCCAGGACTCTGTTTATCTGAACCTGATTTAGCATTCCATTAAAATTTCCCCACCAAGAGATCTCATCACAAAATACTTCTGACCAGCATCTCTTTCCTAAACTTCTCTTTAGTGTCAGGGTAAGTTAAACTCACCCTCAGCTCCAGCAATGTTTACTTTACTTACTCAAAGTATCTCCTGCTATTTCTTCGTTCTACCACATACTTAAAGCGAAAATTTAGAATAATTCCCCTTAATGGAATTTTGGGAAAAGTAAATGCTGACCTCTAATTCTTGTGACAGAGTACTTTTCCCTAAATAATTTATAATGTTACACTTGAAAATAATTATATTATTCTTTTTAAAATTTGGACAGGGCAGAAGTAGAAATTTAATTTTAAGTCTTTCCTCTCATCTACATTTGAAGGGCATATACTGTATAGTCTAAATCAACTCTTATGAATAAATCTCTACTATCTCAGCACTTTGCCTCTCTACCATATACCGTGTTAATTTACTTGCCATAATATATGTGATGTTGCATTATTTGCGCAATTGGCGGAACTTATTTTTGCCTGGAGATTAATTGATTATTCATCGTACTCTAGAATCTAGCCTACGTCCTGGCCCAGTGGAATTATTCATTAATATTTGTTGAAGAACATTTTCACTACCAACACAGTCATTCAGTTCATTAATTAATGGAAGAGGATTACAGAGGAAGTAGCGGGAGGAGAGCTTTTTAAGAAGACTAATCTGCTTCTCTTTGCAGTGATTTTCAGGGCTTCATGTTAATCTCCACTTCATATCCCAGTATCTCAGAATTTTCTTCCCCAAACTATGGTATGCAAGAGGGGAGAAGACAGCAACTCTTCATTTCCTTAGCAATAGGAGAAGAGAGCTCTAAGGGTATAAAAAGAAGAAGATAACTCTTCACTGAAAATATGATAAGATTAGCACACAACATTATTTCACAGGGTGCTCATGAGTTGTCTTGAGACTAACCAGGATTTTCTATAATAAATTTTATTTATCTTTTTAAATAAATGTTACATTCATCAACAGAACAGAATGCAGTTACATTTTAGTGTTCACCTTTTTTTTTTTTTTTTGTATCAATGCAACCATGGCTCTGGGATATTTTAGATTAGAAGTAGAAATGATAATTAACATTTTCTAAATTATGATTATCCTCAACATGGCCTGTGAATACACTGTGATAGAGGGTGGTGTGTAATGTGCAGATGGATAGAAACTAGTCAAAAGTAATAGATCTCTGCAAGATGACACTTTAATCTAATACTCTGTAATAGCAAAGTTCAGTACATACATAAAGAATAGTTAGGCTTATACAAGAAGTATCAAGACATTTGATACAAGAAGTATCAAAAGTCTAGACATTTGTAGTTATAAGGCAGGTGAACTGCAGAGATAGACCAGCAGATTTTCCTTTTAAAATATTAGCCAACTTTTGTACTTTTATTTTAAGTCAGATTTTATACAGGTTTAAATCAGATGTTAAGCATGATGAAAACTCACTACCCTCCTGCTTGTTATTATAAATGGAATAACACACTAAGGTATTTTGTAGATACAATTATTCTTGTAGGGCTGCAGTAATATCAGTCCGAATTATGTGCAGTACATAAAAATGATTGTTGTTTAACTTGCATTAATTATTTGCATTCACTTCAGTTTTTCACATATGAATTAATCACATAGAGATAAATAAGAAATCAATACATAATGACCTAGAGTAGATAATTTTCAATCTCACTTTTTCATGATAGGAAAGTTCATATGGAATGCCTACCTAGAAAAGCCAAGCACAGGCTTGGGATAGCTGTCTCCTTCCCTATTTCAGCCTCTTCTCTATATCAATCTTTTGTCCCTTTAACCTTGGCTTGGCATGGCGCTGCTATTTTTCATTTTGTGTCAAACTCTTCTGTTCCTGGGAGATGAATCACTTTGGGTAACTGAACTCTTAAAGAACTGAGCTACTCCTGTCTTCATCAGTTTATCAGATACTGGGGCTGGCGATTAGCAGTAACAAATACAATTATATGCTCATTTAACAAATTGTTAATCCTTCGTATTTAAACTTAGATTTTCAAGACTCTTTTTTCATTTTTTTTCTGCTTCTGTTCTTTTGAACAATCATCTGTATGTAAGACTCAATGTATATGATTTATATGTGTGTATGTTTGTATGTGTGTGTGTGCGTGCATCTGGGTAAATCAGAGCACAAGGTGGAACTGCATTATTCACTTAGATTTATTCCTTGGAATAATCCTGGCAGAAGTCTCTTAAATGTGTAGGAAAAGTCACTACAGGTAAACTTTAATATTATGAACCATGGGCACTCATCAATAATGTATTCTTTCCTTTCCTTTTTAAGGACTCGGCTATTTCTTTCCCACTGTATGAGCTCAAAATTTGTTTGTTGAGGTGAAAACATATACCCTGGAAACAGAATATCACAATTTTTAGAAGCATCTAAGTACATTTTATTTTATCTAATTGTATTCAACAGATGTTTTGATAGGTTAACTAACTAATTGCTTTCTGAAAACTAGCAGCATAAGAATTGAGAAAGCAGATTGTTTATCTGGGCTGATAACTAACAGATTTTCTGGAAACTACTCTCAGGCAGTTTCTGAGAACCTTTCTTCAAAGCCTTGATAGAAGGCAGCTGGCCTTTGAAAAGGCACTATCTGAAGTATGCTGTAAACTCACAGGCACCTGTAGGCACAGATGATCCTTCTATAATGTGAATTACTGGGGACAGACATTCTTGCATTTTTTAGTTCTGAGATTTACAAGAAAGGAAGGTCCCTTTGAGCAGGAGCACACAAGGTCAGTATCGCCTTCAAGTCCCTTATTTTAGGGACTGTGCCACTGGTGCGAAAGTATTTAGTTGGGGAAAGTGCTTCTAAAAAGAGGAAGAGGTTTTGATAGCCTAACAGCCTTAGCTTTTGCTCTATATATGTTTTTGTGTGATAGGTTCTCACTAAAAAAAAAAAAAAAAAAAAAAAAAATTACTTAAAAGTGCTGTATTTTACTCAGAGTTCACATATCTGTGATTTTTTCATCTACCAGAACTCAGAGCTAGATGCTTGGGGAAATGTCTTCAGCAAATTCATATGAATAAGAAAAACTGGGTTTTGACAGATTTACTGATAGAATATAAAAAGGTACCTGAAGGAGGCAACAATTTCGACAGATTTTGAAGGGGGGGGGGGGGTTGAGGGGGTCAAAATTTTGAAAGTTTTGTGAAAAGTCAAATTTTTACCTCCTCGTCATTACGACAGCCACTGAGCTAGTATTAAATAACAGTGGGGTGTAATCCATGATACTAGTATATTTCAGGGGAATAGTAGAATGTATTTAAAAAACAAGGTTCCCACGCTGAGAGTATATAAAAAGCACAAAGTTTCAAACATGCATCATAATGTACAATTGTTTTCATTAATATTTGATGTATTTATTTTTAAAGAAAATAATGGTACTTGATTGTTGAAAAAATTAAAGCAATAAAATTTCAAGATATATACTCCCCACCTCTCAGTCAGCTAAAGAAATAAATGTTTGTTTGTACATGTAATGTTCCAGATTTTGTTCTTAACCATATTAATATATTTCAGACAATATGATAGATTGGATCTTGTATTGCATTTTCACTGGATAAAATACTGTTTGCTACAATGTTGCCACCTTTTTTGGTTTGCTACATTTTATCTTTTTCACTCCTAATCTCAGCCTTTTAAATTAATAGGTATTAAGAGTCAAGTATAATGTCACCCTCTACAATTTATATCATGAATATACAATTCTAATCATGTGTATGCACAGATATATTTGTATCAAGTTACTTATAAACGTCTATTCTACTGTTTAGGTTCCCAGCAACTCCCTTTTCATGTTTCACTATAAACTATTGACAGAGACAGGAGACAACCAAATGCTGCCCAGGTGATTGTGCACAGGAGGCTTGCCTAAACATGCCCATGGTGAAAAATTCTGTAGTTTAACACATGCAAGTTAGGGAAATAAATCAATGTGGAGTGGCTCAAACTAAGGACCCAATTGCTCACTGGGAGAATGGGATGGAACCACCAGGAATTTGTGCCTTAAGCAGTGGGGAGGAGCCTGGCTTCTTCAGCTCGTGTGTGGCAGTCTGGTATTCAATCTGTGACGTGGGAGCCTGTCAGCACGTGCCCTCTTTTTTTGCCGAGAGCTTTCTTTTAATAAATTCTGCTGTCCTCACCTTTCAAAGTGTCCACGTGGCTAATTTTTCCTGGTCATGAGACAAGAACCCAGATTTTAGCTGAGCTAAGGAGCAAAACGTCCTGCATCATAATGAATATCCTCCTGGAGCAAAAGAGAAAAGGATAATTCTTTTTATTAGATGTATCCTATTCCATAGTATATGTGTAATAAAATTTATTAAGATGGTTATTAAACTCAATTATTATTATTCTTTCATTGCCACTGCAAACTTAGTACATATTGCCTTACATACTGATGCTTTTAATTCTATAGGATAGATTTTTGAAGGGTAGGATTGCTATGATATAATTACATAATATATTTTCATACTACATTCCCCAAACTATATACAGTCATTAATCTCCTAGAAGAATATATTAGTTCTTCTAGGACTCACTCACATTCTTGCCAGACGTTGATGTGGTTATGTATAAATTTCACTCTCAAATGTGAAAATACATCTTCTTATTTATCCTTATTCAGTGTCAATATATGTCCAATTAAGAAAAATCATTAGTAAGCATAAAAATATTGTTTGGTATTGGTTACATTAAACCATATACGCTTGATTTAAAAATTAATTTGCTTCCTGTAGAAAACTTTATAGTATCTTTTGAAAAAGAAATGTACAAAGGTAAAACTAAGAATAAACAGTTTTACTGTGAAATACTGAGGCTGATTTGTAAAATATATCATTTATGCTTATTGAAATAATGCCCATTTCTTCTTTGAAAACTGCTCTGAGAAATTATTAGTACCAGAAAGATTTTCAGGTTAATACTTCTGTTAATTTGATCATTTCAAGCTTTTCATTAGTCCTCATATAAACATCTTCACATCACTTTAATTATTCTAAAAATTACTTATAAATGCTTTTACTAAATTATTCTATAGCAAGAGACTCCTAAATGGGGTGACTAAACTCTTTATTTGGAGGATCATATCAAAAAGAGTTTCTTTAGTGTTTAGACTGCATTTTCTGTTCCTCACCATGCTAGTCTCATTATAAATGCACATAATTCATCAACTTTATTAATAGCAACATTTAGACCTAACATGGTTTGGTGCAGACAATGCTTGGTGTTCACACCACATTTTGGGGGCATAGAGAATACATTCGCAGTCGTCTCTTGCAATAATATGTGGAGCAAGTGAAGTAATACTGTATTGATGACTAGAAGGTGGACAGAAGCCATGAAACTAAGGCAAGCCACTTCAAGGCTTGGCTACTTAAACACCTCACAACCATCCAGCTTCCTTTCTCTTCTGTGGCTACCTTGAAGCCCTGTATTCCAGATGGCAAGGTATAAGAAGGAAGGACACTCTGAGGTATGTGGGGGACAGGTGTATGTGAGAGATATATTTTTAGTGTGTTAATCTTTTAAGAATTGGGGTTTTATATGTTACTTCAGTACAGTCTATCTATTTTGACTAAGACATATTGTTTGGAATATCTTTGAGAGTCTGACTTATTTTTGTCTCAAACCTCATGTCTTTAACTCCTCAGCCTACATCACCAGGACTTGAAGGACAGCAGCACATCTTCAGTGAGTACCTACTATGAGGTAATCACTACCTCACACTTTGCTTCTCATGATAAGTTGCCATCATGTATTACTACTTATAGTGTTTTGAATATCCATTTTTGTTCTATTTTTTTCTACACTGGTCTCTATCTAGAACATTCATATTGTCTTTCACTTCTATATCATTTATTCTTTTGCTGCTATTACTTTTATTTATTATATACTGGGATGGGATTGGGACAAAATAATAACCAAACCTAATAAAGCAGTAATAACCAAACATAATAAAAATAAAATATAACAAAACTGTTTTCCTGAGAATCTTACTGTAACGCTATAGGATAAGTTCAGTACCTGTTTGGGGGCATTATGAAAAATTCCATAATAGTACTCTTTACATCTCATTTAATTATCTGGGTTTTCATGAGAGCAGTGACCATGTCAATCTTGTGTATGCCCGTGGAAAATACTTGGCAAAAAATAGACTTTCCATAAAAATGAGTTGATTCATAAATTACTTTTTATTTGCAAATATATGAAACCTCAGCCTGTAGTTGTTTTTGAGTAGTTTGCTTCTGTAAAATGATTCCATTGATATATCACTTCACAGAGAACAGTAATAAGAAATAAACTGATGAACTGGGAACTATTTCTTTCTTTACAAACTGGCAGAGTTATGCTTTTATATTTTTCTTTAATACCTAAAATTATGTTTACAATGATAAATGTTTACTCACTGTAATAATTTTTCAAGAAATATTTTATTCAAAAATCTGAAAATTCATTTTATACTCATAAATTCTGTCTCCACAATTTAAAATAACTAATTGGAAAGTACTGAGTGAATCATTAACTTTTCGGTACAGTGTCAAAAAAGTTCTGATTTTCTTCATAATGCATGCTCTACATAAACCATATGTGTATTAAAAGTTGGTAAAAATTTGTTTTTCTGAAAAAAATTGTCAAGGATATCTATAAAATGTTGTTTGATTAAAGCGAAAACCTCTAAATTCTTATAATCAAGACCCCTGTAGAAAATAAGGACAAAGGAAAACACACATGATACACACAACACATGGTCACACACACACTCTCATTTACCACTTAATGGTTTACAATATCTGTTAGCAAGGCTCCAGAGGATAGAGGAGTAGCTCAGAATAATTAGGGCTTCAAAGTCCTTATCTATGTTTTTCAGACCATGCAGAGTAGATGTCCTTGTCAGATAATTCTGTCTGTGACAAACTAGTCAGAGACTAGAAAAGTGCTGCCTTTAACAACAACAGCAACAACAACAAAAAAAGCCAACTATGTATAGTACAGCTAAATGGAAAAGCAAGCACACATTTCAAAGTGTGTATCTGTCACAAAATGTCTTTTCTGAGACTTCTCCTAAATGCTAAGAACACAGTTGCCCTTTTACCTGACTGCTCTGCCCTGCCTGACAATTTACTGGACTACTAGTTTCATAAGGATGCTAACTGGGCCCTTCTTCTGTTATTTGGATTCATTATGAACAACTGACACTTGAGTCTGCAATTGACTTACTTCTTAGACTTCAATAGTTTTTTTTTTTTTTTCCACATGAATATATTATAGTTGATTCAACATGTTTTCAATGACAGAAAATGTGAGGTAAAAGACCATTAAAGGCACTACCTTATTTACTGTATTCATCAAGTTTTATCTCTAGGGCAAATTATTTTACCTCCTGAGGGCACACATCTGACAACAGGCAGCACCCTGTTTGTGTTCTGATTTGCTAGAAACACGCTGATGTTTAATGATGTCTGAGTTGCCACAAAAGGCATTTCCATAGTCACTGCACGAGTAGGGTTTTCATTCTGCATAAGTTCACTTGTAAGGAAGGAGCTGTGACTCTCCATTACAGGAATTTTCAACTTGACTGATTCTACCCATTTCTCTTGTGTGCATCTTCTTATGTTTGACAAGGTTTGGTGAGTAGAAGAAGGCTTTCTCACAATCACTGCATCCATAGGGTCTCTCTCCTGTATGTGTTGTTTGATGTACATTGAGTACTTTGTGGTGAAGCCTTTTCCATATTTGTTGCACTCATAAAATTTCTCTCCTGTGTGAATTATCAGTGGATAATGAGACTATATTTGTGTGAATAGGACTTTCCACACTCAGTCCATACAAAGTGAGTCTTTCCTGTATGACATCTCTCATGTTGTATGAGCCATATTTTCTGGATGAAGGCTTTACCACATTCATTGCATTCATCGGATTTTCTCCTGTATGAGTTCGGTGATATATAATAAGAGTGTACTCTGTGGTGAACTCTTTACCACATTAACTGCATATGTAAGATTTCTCTCCTGTGTGAGTTCACTGATGTATAATGAGAGTGCATTTGACAGTGAAGCCTTTTCCACATTCGCTGCATATACAAGATTTTTCTCCTGTATGCTGATGTACAATGAGGTTGCTCTTCACAGTAAAGCCTTTTCCACATTCACTGCATATATGGGGTATCTCTCCAGTATGGGTTTGCTGATGTACAACAAGGTAGTGCTTCATGGTGAAGCCTTTTCTACATTCACTGCATATATAGGGTTTCTTCTCTGTATGAATTCGCCCATATACAATGAGATTGATCTTCACAGTGAAACCTTTTCCACATTCATTGCACACATAAGGTTTCTTTCCACTACAAGTTTGCCAATGAGCAATTAGATAGCGCTTCATTGTAAAGCCCTTTCCACACTCACTGCACATATAGGATTTCTCTTCTGTGTAAGTTTATTGATGTGCAATGAGAATACGCTTCACAGCAGAGCCTTTTCTATATTCATTGTGTATACAGATTTTGTCTCTTGTATTAGTTTTCAGAAGCTTAGTGAACAGGACACTTCTGGACAATTTCTCACATTGACTACTTCCAGGATTCTCTTCTATATAAATGTCCTCATGGTAAATGAGCTGAGACTTCAGAGGAAGGTTTGCTCACATTCAATGAATGCATGGGGTTTCTCAATTTTCTGAGTCCTCTGATGCTTAAAGACTTGGAATTTAGAATGGATCCATTTTGCATTTTCAGAAAATCTAGTTTTGGTATTCGTACGTTCATACTTACCATGTAGAAGGGTTTTCTCACCTCCAATAAACTCAACAAGGTTATTTATTCCATGTTTTCTCTTCTGGTTGATTAAACTTAAACTTGATTTCAATTTTTTTTCTGTACATGTCAAATGTATTATGATTTTGCGCTAGAGGAAAATGTGTCTTGCTGAGATGTACAATATTCTAAATGCATTCTGTCCACTGCATTGCTGCACGCTCTTCAGAAATCATTGGTTTGAAGAGCGCTCTTGCAGATGACTGTCAACTTTCCTGATTCCTGGACAATTTTTATTCTGGATTTTAGCATCTGTTATCCATGGTTCTTGTCCATGTGCCAACCTGGAGAGTGCATCTTGTTTGCTAGTTTGATACCCCAGTGATACCAAGTGGTTATAGTTCTCCACCATCACATCCTGGTACAGGTCCTTCTGAGCAGTGTTCCAGGAGCTGCCACTCCTCCTAGCTGAATTCCACAGCCACATCTTCCAGGGTCAGTTATTCCTGGGTCTTGATCATTTTCTTCTGTGCTCAGAAAATAGTGGATAACATGGACAATACATCTTTGTCTCTTCTGCATTTGCCATGAAGTTTTCCTAGTCAGAAATATTAGTGTCCAGGTAAAGTTGTCCCCAGAAATGATGATATCCAAGGCCAGCAACCTCCTTCTTCTTCCTTCATTGCTTCACTTGAGTTCTCTTGCTTCTGGGAGCCGGGAATTGAGGGCTGTGCTGGAACCTCTCCGAACACTACTGGCAGCGACAAAACGCCGCATCCACGTAGGAAACCGCTTCCTATTCAGACGCGCTCCTGCGCGGCCTAAGGGACGCTGAGCGGTGACAACGATGGATTGATGGAGTCAGGCAAGGGCCACGGAGCTCGCCAGGTATCGACTGCGGTCGCTGCTCTGCAAGGTCACACGGCTGCGTCCACCACAGTGTTTCTGACAGAAGCGGCCATAATGGCTGCGGAAATCACTCTTGACCACCTCAATGCCTTTCTCTCTTCGTTGCGAGGGACACTGAACAGCTCTGGGCTAACCACGTAAGCTTTAAAAGTCCGATGCCCAGCCAAGGCCAACACAGCGCAGTGGCATTCTATTCAGCCGGCTGGGGGAAAAAAAGATGGCAGTGCCCTTTGTTCCAATAGTTTTAAAGCACATAATTTAATTTGTATCTGGGTGACCCATAGCCACCTATACTGTGAGTGACTTATATGCAACTGAAACATATCTGCAGTTTTATATATTGGTATGCTTAAAAATATATGTTGTTTTGCTTAAAAACAAGATAGTTCTTGTTAGAGTATTGCACTTGAGTTGTTATCAATATCCTATAAAATTTGTGATATAAAACATAGGCACGTAAATATTGCTTTAGAAATAGAGTTTTATATCACTGAGAACACATTTCGGAAACTTTGCTCTGAGACTCTTTCAAGTAAAGATCTATATATTGAAGATTCCTTAATTTGACTTAGTGTGACAAAAAGCAATGGCAATATAATATTCTAAAATGACTTTGGAATCAAGAAAAATTGAACTCGAGATAGAGTAATACATCACAAAATAATCAAAAGAGACATTAAAATATAGGATAACAGATAGTATCTAGAAGAAGATGCAATCAAATAAATCATCTTTACTATAATATTACAAACGTACTAGGTACTGTAATATTACAAAACGTACTAGGTAATAACATATAAACACATATTTTTTTTTTTTTTTCTAAGGAGTAGGATTTTAACAGAAGTGCAGGAAATGAAAAAAATAACTGATAAAAGTCATGAAAGATTGATTGCCATAGAAAAGTAAGTATGATTTTCTTGAACATTACCAAAAAGGAAGGGTATCATCAGTATGCTGTTGTAACATGATGTCCAGACTGCCTGCAAGACTCAGCCCTGTGCAAGAGAGCAGACGATTAGAAATAGGAGACAGCTGTTGGAATATTGAACCAGAAAGTGATGCCAAGACGGAAGCATTAGTAATACATTGTTGAAATCTGAGACTTTGAAATAATCAGGGAGAGGAGATTAAAACAAAGGGGTGTTAGCACAGAAAGAGAAGAAATTGAAGAGTGAAATAAAGAGTTGGAGGAAATGTGAGAGAGGAGTTATCCACAGGTATAGCTGTTGAAATATTGGGGTTGTTTGCAGGTGTGTTTCTTTCTTTCTTTTTTTTTTTTTTTTTGAGATGGAGTTTTTGCTCTTGTTGCTCAGGTTATAGTACAATGGTGCGATCTCAGCTCACTGCAACTTCCGCCTCCTGGGTTCAAGCGATTCTCCTGCCTCAGCCTCCCGAGTAGCTGGGATTACAGGCATGTGCTGCCATGCCCCGCTAATTTTTGTATTTTTTTTTAGTAGAGATGGGGTTTCACCATGTTGGTCAGGCTGGTCTTGAACTCCTGACCCTAGGTGATCTGCTCAACTTGGCCTCCCATGGGATTACAGGCATGAGTCACCGTGCCCAGTCACAAATGTGTTTCTAAAGGACCAATTTTAATGGAAAAGAGGTTACTAATTCTGATATTGATTAATTCAACGAATCAGTAAGATTTATTTTCTCATTGTAAAGCAGAGGTTGTATTATATTCCTTGGTGAGTTTTGTGAAAATTATAATTTATTTATAGCTCCTCAATATTGATAGCTATTGTTAAATGTCTGACTTCATTGATCAAAATATTCACCAAAAATATTCATAAATATCTACCATTCTTCAGATACTCCGTTAGTGCTAGGGGTTTGAAGATAAATAAGATGAAGGCCTACCTCTCACAGGGTCCTGGTCCAGCAGGGAGAGACAGATAAAAAGGGTGAACTGAAGAAATAATAATCTGCAACAAAATATTATTACATAGGTTCAATGCTAGAAGTGAGTATTTGGTGCTATAACGGTACAAAACAAGAAGCAGTCAACTTTATATTGGGCAATAGAGCTTTGAAATTAACGTTCAATGCAGTCTTACAAAATTAATTATAATGGAGAGGGGCTCTTTACAGCAGAGTGTGTGCAAAAAAACCCATAAGCACAGAGGCATGCAATGGCCTCATAAATCTGGGAACTACAATCAGCACAATGAAGATGAAGAATGGATGTGACTGAGTAAAGGAAAAGATAAGAAAATAATGTAAAGCTAGGGGTCATATTATTCAGGTTTTTGTATGATATATTAAATAGGGCTGCATTTAAAACTAACCATGATTAGCAGTATGAACTAAATGAGGATAGAGAAATAGATATAAATATATAGCAACTCCACTTTCCTAAGACTGCAAGAGTTGCTTTATTCCCCTCATTAGGGCACTTCCATCCAAATGACACAGAATTTGTTGTGGTAGAAGTGACATTATGTGACATTTGCTGTCAGTCTGGATAGGTTTAACTAAATTCACACATATCCTCTGACTTTGTATCAAATGCACCATAAGGGCTTCCTTAAAATGACTCAATTAACTATGGAACAATGTTTCCTGGGCAAAGATAGCTTTCAAAGGGACACATCAATGTAATTAACTACTATAAACCTAACTTTAAACATTTACATAGTAAATATATAATGCTTGATTATAGCAATATGGTTTGGCCCTATTTGGGTGTTTTCTTGGAGTTAAGGATGTAGGTAAAACTCAAAAGATAGAACTTGAAGATAAAATGCGATCGAAAACTGAGAGTAAAAATTTGCTGAAAAATTATAGGATATATAAACTACAGAAATAATTTAGATGCATTTTTGAACTGGAAATATAAGACATTTCTAAGAGTAGGTATTTTGTTAATCTTAGAAGGATTCTAATTACTCATCTCTTCAAAACTTATTCATTATGCACCTATCACTAAGTGCCAGATGTTGAGTGATGTTGATTTGACAAAACATGAGCCTGCTCCTGCCTTTGACCCTCTACTTAAAATGCACTTGTTTCATGTAGCTACATTTGTAAATCTCTTCAGATCTCTCTGTTAGGTCACGTTCTCAGAGAGACTTTTCCTGACTGCTTACATACAGTAACAATGACCACTGTACATACTCAGCCCCATCACTCTTCATTCCTCTTACCCTGCTTTGTTTTCCTTCATAGTAATCATCTGGCATTCTATATATTTACTCATTTATTCTTATTATGTCTTTCCTCCCTGGAATTCACAGGGTGGATGTTGCTTTCACACTGTTCCTTCTTTCCTTTCATATAGTCAAAAGGAAGACCTTGGCTCTCTCCTTTCTGAGACTAGTCATTTCCTCTGGATCTTGCATCCCATTTTCTTTCAGACTGAGGTCCCTTCCAAGAACAGGTGGTCAAGTGGCAAAAGGAGAGGCAAGGAATTAAAGTAACTCAAGAGTGACAATTTAAATATGTTGAGTCAGAAAAAAGATTAGGATCCACAGTTATAATGGAGAGAGAATCAGATATAAGTAATTGAAGTGCAAATATTTTTGTGAGACCTCCATGAATTACAGTATAAGCGGAAATGTGACACTTTCTTACATTCTCTTGTAATTTTCTTATTTTCTCTAAAAGATAAAATATTTTTGCTTTTATTTTGAATACTTTTCTTCACCATGTTGCTGTCATGGAAGTGTGAGATTAAACTCTCTACCTACTCCAGACTCCAGACTCCAGACTGCACTTTCAGAGCATGTTCTTTTTTCTTTCTTTTTTTTTTTTTTTTTTCTGAGACAGAGTCTCACTCTGTCACCCAGACTGGAGTGCAGTGGTGCGACCTTGGCCCACTGCAGCCTCTGTCCCCCCACGTTCAAACAATTCTCCTGCCTCAGCCTCCCTCTTTTTCTATTATTAATTACATCAACACTCAATTCTCTTATTGTTTCTGAAGATTTCAAGAGAAGCCTGATATGGGGCACAAAAGTGCAAGACATTTGGTTAGTAACTCCTAGATGATTATTGTATTAGTTAAAAATAAAACAACTGATATGGAGGGTGGGCATGCTGGTGTTAACTGAGTTATCTCATGAGTGTTCTCAGTCAACCTCAACCCATCTCAAGATATATTTGATCATGAGATGTGTTGGGAAATCATCCTAAATGCTTTATGTATAATGTGTTGATGCCTTAAAGTATAAGGAGATTGGGGGAAATGTCAATTGGATTTGAAAAAACAAAACAAAACAAAACAGGTTCCTGGACACCATTACTGTCTTAAGAGTTTTGTACTCAGCAAGTCTATGTCCTCTATTCTGTTTTGTCACATTGTGATTATCAATATATCAAGGAGTTCTGTTGACTTCCAATAGACCAACTACTAGAGTTGGCTCACTACTTTTGCAAGTAGACTATTAAATTATTATCAGTCTAACTAGCTGCCTGGCCATAGAAGGTCCTACAAATACTCCCTGTAGGAGAAGGGTTGGATATAGTTTTCACTTCTGAAGATGAACCTAGTCTTACCTCTCTGACAATGTAGTAGACAATTTTTTAATCTCTGTAAGAGCAATTGTCTTTCTTCCTTCTAATTTCTGTTAAAGGTGGGTTATTTTCCTTTACAACTAAATGGAACAAAATATTTCTGGAATACTGAAATCCTCTGCCAGATCAATTCTGTCTTTTCTGTTCCTTGTTGGAAAAAAAAAAAAATGCATCTTCTCTTCAGTAGGTGGCTTTCCTCCTCTAATTTCTCTCATAGGTAAGCACAAACTTTAGGATATTTTATATCATTATCTTTTACTTCCCTTTTTTATTTAATGGAAATCACATTTGACTCACCTCACATACTGCTTTGTCCCACCGAAAGAATTTTGAGCATTTAACACATAATGTTGGCATCACTGAGCTCCTTAGGACTCTATACGGTAGATTTCAGTTATTTATTGCTGTACAACAGCTCTCCCAAACTTACTGCTGTAAACAATAATAATCATAAATTGCTAAGAAATATGCAGTTCAGGTAGAGTTCAGTGAATGCATCATACCCCCTGCTCAAAATAGTGTCATAAGAGGTAGTTTGGAGACTGGAGGTGTGAGTTGATCTCAAGCCTTGCTCAGGTTCTGGACGTCAAGATTGATTATCACCTGGGGCCATCAGCGAGAACATATATACACAGTCTCTCCTAACAGCAGGGTGGCTAGACTCAAAGGACAAACATCTGAAGATACAATAAATGGAAATTGCCAGTTTCTTAAAGCCTAGATCCAGAAAATGGCAGTGTATCACTCTGTTTCCCACTGGCCCAATAATTGTAAAGCCCAGCTTCCAGGGGAGAGGAAAGAGGAATGACAGAAAATATTGAGTCCATGTATTCTAACTGGTCAAGTACTTATTCTAGTAACATATTATTTATATTCCTCTTACATACTAAATACACTAATCCAATGACAATGCACCAGTCCTCCTTATTCAGCCATGGTTTCACTTTCTAAGGTATCATTTATCCGTGGTCCACTGTGGTTAGAATACAGGTGAGTATAGTATTATAAGATATTTTGAGAGAAAGAGAGAGACAGACAGAGAGGGAGAGACAGAGGGAGAGAAAAACCACATTCACATCACTTTGATTACAATTTATTATTATAATTGTTCTTTTTTATCATTAGTTATTGTTAATCTCATACTGTACCCAATTTATACATTACATTTTATTATAGGTATGCATATCTAGAAATAAACATAATATGCACAGTGTTTGGTAACATCTGTGGTTTCAAGTATCCACTAGGGGCTTGGAATGTATCTCTCATGGATAAGGGAAGACTACCGTAGTCCCCCAAAAGTCTCATTCTGTTAAAGTACTTGTCTCAGGGTTGAGTTTCAGAACTTTGTCATTTTTATCAAGCCGGGGTATAAATAAGACTCCTTCTGTGTGTTCTCTGGTATAACTGCTCAAAAACACTTCCTCTTGACACTATGACCCCAGGATTAAAGAGACAAGTTATCTGCTCCCTACATACCCATTATGCACTGACATTCAAAAGGACAGAAACCAGAGGCATCGAGCATTCTCTGACCAACTGAAGTTCTGAAGTGAGTCATACACATACGTATTTCCAATTTCTTGACTCAGGACCTGTGAATGATTCTTTCTTACTTCTGCTTTTTACATTATTGGTTCTACCTTTTGAATCATCCTATTATTTAATACAACTACGAAGAAGTTGCCTTTTCAATCTACTCATAAGAAATTTGGCATCCACAGGTCTCTTTTCACTTTGTACTGTCTCTGTCTCTTTTAATCCAAGCTGATCATGCTTCTATCAGTACAGTTTTCTTTAAAAAGAAAGCTTGTGGTTCCTTTATGAATCTTCACTGCATTAGGAAAAAAGATAACAACCATAGATCTCTGCAAGACAGGACTTCCTCAACACCACACTCGCTGTGAAGCTGTAGCTGAAAACCCTTAAGATTCTAAGAAGCCCTATTGTTTAAGGAGAATATCTGTGAGGCATGCTCCTAAGCTTTTAAGAGGATCTTTTATGTGTAAGGTCTATGAGGCACAGCCTTCGATCTTTCTGAAGCCTTAACAAAGAGTTTCACAGTCATGCCCTTGGCTTCATCTTTAGATCATGTTTTCCTAAAAGTGCATGGGCTTGATCTCTGCTCTGAGATCTTTTCTTATTTTGAGAATTTCCTGCTGACTATAGAGGCTGGGAATAACAATGAGTTTTATTTTCAAACCCAACAAGCTTTGGCTCCTTTATACTTAACTATTCTGTTTTTAGCTTATATCTATCCTACAGTATTTTATCATAGGCAACTAGAAGAGTCGAAGAAGCAAGATGGCACTTTTAATATTCTAACTGGAAATCTCCTCTAGATCATCAGCTTCATTAATTGTTGTTCCTATTTTCCACATTACTGGAGATGACACTATTACCAAACTTTCTGCCACTACAAGTGTCCCTTTTACTCTAGTTTGCAACAGTATTCCCCTGCTTTCTTTGACCACTTAATCATGACCTGCTTGAGGTTCTTTAGGTTCTATAGTTCTTTAGAAAACTATAAGTTTTTATTAAAAGTCTCCCAAATGCCCTTTCAGTTTCCACGTGTAACTTGATGTCAAACTCAGTGTCTCATGTTTTAGGTGGTTGTCATGGCAACATCCCACTTCCAATTTCCAAAATCTGTTTGAGTTACCTAATACTGCATAAAACCACCCCAGAATTAATGCCTCTAAAACATCCATTTATTATACTCATAAATTCTATAGATTAGGAGTTGGAAAGGGCACATTAGAGGTAACTTTTCTCATCCCATGGTATCTGGGGACTCAGCTGGGAGTATTGAAGGCATGAAGGGACTCCATGGCTGGGAATAGAACCATCTGAAGCAGTGCTTTCCAGTAAAATTTTCTATGATGACAGAAATATTCTCTCTCTGCATGGCTCAATTTAGTAGTCCTAGCTACATATGGCTATTGAACATGTGACTAGCACCACAGTGCTTTATTTTCAATTAAACTTAAATTTAAATAGTCATATGTGCCCTAGTGGCTACTATCTTAGGCATCACATGACTGATGGCTTGTGTGCTAGTACATTCGGAGGTCGATTCTGGCTGTCTTCCAGTTTCTAACCTATAGGTGACCTCACTTTGTGTTCTCTCTCGTTCTTCATAGCACATTGATAAGGTTCAAGAGCAAGCATTTCAAAAGGATCAGAGAAGGTTATATCACCTTTATCACTCAACCTCAGAAATCAGACAGCACCAAGTCTTACTTAATCACAGACCCGCTCAAAATCACGAGTAGGAAACACAGGAAATATAGATCCCACTTTAACACCATGTTTTATACAGAGCATTTGACATGGGAGATCTTGTTGAGATCATCTTGGAAAATACATCTGCCATGCCACACATCCTAGTAAAAGGTGGGGGTTGGGGGGCTGGGGTATGTATGGCTTATCCTTACCATTCTACTTTCCTGGATTCTAATTTTTATTCCTTAAACCATGTAGCTAATTCATATAGCCTGGATTATTTTGTCAATTTTGGGATTCCTAGTAGACTTGAAAGTTATTAATTCAGCAGAAGTAAAATAAACCTCTTTTCATTAAAGTGAGCAGGTGTGTGTTTATCTTGGGCAAAAGAAATATTTCAACACTTTAGAGCAAAGGAAAAAAATAGATCATAGAGCATACAGGCTTCCCCAGAGGCCTACATTCCCCTCATAACTGTGCTGCTGATCAATGTTCATAATCGTGTGGGACAGAAATCAGGAGAGCACGAGTATCTCTTCACAGGATGCTTTCTCTCTTACCAACCAAGAGATCATGTTGTTACTGTGTTACATTTTTTAAAAAATCATTTTTTCTTCATATCACTGGAAAAATAAATGAGGTCCTGGATATTGAAATGTTCACAGTACCCAAGTGTCTAATAAATCATAACATAAGGGTTTAGAAGGAATGGGAAATCTTCTCAGAGGACGATCAGGCCATGGCCTAGCACCATATTACATATCAAATGCATTATATTGTAACCTGATGATACTTACCTGGCACATAAGAATCAAAATAACTCCTTTCCTATGAATCCTTTTTAACAACATAAAGCATATTTTTTACTCTTTCTTCTATGCTGTATGATAATTACAGAGCACTTGGTTCATACTCAATATTTGGTTGTAACATACATATTCTATATGGCACAATTATGATTTTGTATCTCACTTCCTATTTGACAGTGAAATCATAAGAAAAAGTGATGGCATCATATTTAATGTAAATCCAGAATTCCCAAGATGCCACATATAGAGTAGAAACACAGTAAATCTGAAATGATCTGGTTGTATTAATGAATAAGCAAGTATATTGCAAACTTATGTCTATAGCAAAATGAAAGACACTGCTCATGGTTGCTCTCAAATTGTTTGTTCCTGATATATAGTAATACACATTTACTTGAATGGAATTATCAGGCAGTGCCTTTAGAAAGCTCCTCTAAAAGTTACAAAAACATCTTAAAACAATGACCGATGAGGTCATTAGATCAAAATATTTATATAAGGGGCTTTTACCTGGGGCTGTAAAAATCCTGCAAATAAGCATTTTTTTCACATATAAAATTATCAAACAGACCATGGTTAAATCAATTAGACTTTACCTATCAGGGAGGCTTATAACATAATGTTTTATAAACTTGAGGAAATAGGCATGTATTTATTATATATACAACTATATAAATACACCTATATAAAATGGTGGTGGTATTTTCAGTAATAAAATACTTGGTAGAGATAAATATAGTAAAATAGATTACTGATAATACACATTTTTAGTTATTTTAAAATTTTCTCTTAACTGAAATTGCCTATGCTAGAGAATCAACAATATTGTATTAATTGCAAAATTAATTGCATTAATATTGCAAAAATTTTCAGCTTTCAGAATTTGAATTCTTCTTTCCCTATTTTTTTAAAAGCTCAAAGAAAGTAACAGTAGCATCCTAAAGTCTCTTCTTTAAACTTCACAATGTTAATTAAGTTAACCCCAGATGCCCCCAATACTGAGAGTTCTCTATAGTTTTAAGTTAAATATTTTACTATGATGCATATTGATCATTAATTGATATTAAGCCATTTCAATAACTTCTAAAATATCATACAGAAAATAAGCCAGTAAATGTGAAGATAAAGCACAATTATTTAAAAAATACACCTGTGGAAGTCATAGCATTTTATATTCAAATGTCTCTAAGGACTGAATACCAGTGAGTGGGAGAGTGTAGTTAACAGAACGAATGAAGTGAATATGTCAAATAATTCAAATTTATCTAAAAGGTTTTGAGAAAACAAAGCATATTTGGTAGTAGATTTTTGTCCCGTAGGTTACCAGTTTATGTTTCCTTACTTTCCTTAAATTTATATTTAAAAATATAAATTTTATATTTATAAAGAAATGGTGTACCTTGGCCGGGCGCAGTGCCTCATGCCTGTAATCCTAGCACTTTGGGAGGCTGAGGCAGGTGGATCACCTGAGGTCAGGAGTTCGAGACCAGCCTGGCCAACATGGAGAAACCCCATCTCTACTAAAAATAAAAAAATTAGCCAGGTGTGGTGGCACACACCTGTAATCCCGGCTACTTGGGAGGCTGAAGAAGGAGAATTGCTTGAACCTGGGAGATGGAAGTTACAGTGAGCTGAGATTGTGCCACTGCACTCAAGCCTACACTGCAGGAGCGAGACTCCATCTCAAAAAAAAAAAAAAAAAAAAAAAAATTAAAAAAGAAATGTTGTACCTATGTGTACATTTATGTTTGTGTTAATGTATTTGTACAAGTTTTCCCTTACACAGATTTTCCATTATTAATCATTGAATTGTGTGATAATTTCTGATTCTTACCTGTAGTGTCACAAATTAAATCTACTTAAAGAGATTTTGTATTTAAAATTGTCTTTACAATTAATACACGTTCACATTTAAGAAAAACAAATAGCACTAAAATATTTAAAATTTTAAAAAATCAACTAAAGCCACAATCCTCATATGTTTAATTCTTGTTTTTACTTTTTTTCTCTGAAAACAATTATTAATATGTATTTCTAAATGATATATGTATGTTGTTATTGATTTTCCAAGTTTATATATTATAGATATCATTTTTTAATCAGGAAGATTATAATAAAAAACAACATGTCATCCCACATGAACTTTTTCTGCTTTATAACTGAAATATAAATTCATCACATATTTTCTAAATGAATACTAAGCATTTATATCCTGAAGATCATTAAGATTAGAAAATATTATTTGTAGCTTGTATGATATATTTCCTTTTTTCTGAGTAATGATTACATTTTTGGTTAGTTTTATGTGTAGCACAACTTCATTTTCAGCATTTTCAAGCAGTGAAATCAGCATTTCTGTTTCTCTTTTTTCTTACAACATTTCTGTTTCTCTTTTTTTCCTTTTTTATTGATTTATATTTTTTAAGACATACCACCTGTAGATCTCTCTTCTGCTGCTCCAATTTCAACTAGTTTTGTTTTGTGATTGCTGCATTGCTATTTTCCTGAAATTCCTTCTACCAACATCTTTTCCCTTTTTTGGATCCCATGTTTTCTAGATCTCCTGTAATTTCCCATATCTTGTTTTACCTGACAGGTTTACAAGTTACATCTTTAACTAGCTCCCTGAGTAAGACAAAAAGGGAGGTAGTTTTTTGTTTTTTGTTTTTGTTTTTGTTTTTTTTTTTTTTTTCTGAGAACATACTGTTCTAATTTTATATTTCATACTTACCTTTGATTGACATAAAGCTGGTGTATAATTCAACTTGAAAGCCATTGCCTTCAGCATTTGCTCTTCTTGGAAAGTTTGTTGATTTTTGTTTGTTGATAGGCTTCCATTGCTGTTTTTTCACTTTTCTATTTGTAGATTTCTTTGTGTCATGTGTTGTTCTTTTGATGGGTGATTGTTGATCAGTTTTGAAATTTATTTTTATTTATTCATTTTTAGTCTGGAGACAGGGGCCTGACTATATTTCCCAGGCTGGAGTGTGGTGGCTAATCATAAATACGATCAAGTGCACTGCAACCTCCAACTCCTAGGCTAACAGCATTCTCCCTCCTCAGCCTTTCAAGTAGCTGGTACTACAGACATGCACCACCACAACTGGCTTTCTTCTTTTTAAAATTATGTTATGTCTTAATATATTTTCTTATTTGGTGATTTTAGTTATCATATTATTTCTTCTATTGTCTCTGTCATTGTTACCTCTATTTTACTTTATTTTTTGAAAGCTTTTGTTTTGTTTTGTTCCTTAATTTTCCTATTAGAAATTCTATGGCATGTGTAGAGCTTGTCAGTTCATACACCACTCAAAGTGAACTGGTAGAAACTTAACATTTTAACTTGGAATCTGTTTTTTTTTTTTTTTTTTTTTTTCACTATGAACCTAGAAATAAGTTATATATATATTATATAAAATATATATAGATTATATATGTAAATATATGTATAATTGTACCTGGAGGCCATAATCCTGGTACCAGTGTTCTCTTAGTTGATAGAGGAAGAATCTTAGAGAGAATTAGAAGTATCTGGATAGTTAATATACTATCCATCACTTGAGCCTGTTTTCAGAACAGCATCACTCCTGCTTTCAGGTGTATCTGGTATCTGAAAGTACAGAGATCTCTGTGTCAGCCTCACAAGAACACAATGTTCTGTTTTTCTTGGGATAAGGAATGAGCAATCACCTCACCAGAAATTTTGGAAGAGGGAATCTGAATGTCAAATTGCTTCTTAAAATTGATTTTCAAAAGATCTTCCTGTTAAAGCAGTACCTCAAATCCTATCTTCTCAATTTCTTAACCACTCTAGAGTTATATGGCAAAACTTGATTTTTTCTAATGAGCTATATAAGTTATAAAAACTCCATTTACCCTACAACATCCATTTTCTGTTGTTGAAATTTTACACTTTTAGTTATTTGTTTTGCTTAATTTTTGTTCTTGGCAGTTGAAAAAGAGTAGTTATCAATCTACCATATGACTCAAACCAATCTGGCAAAAATAATTAATAAATTATGGCCATTCATTAATGTTTTCTTTCTAAAAGGCTGGTTAAAATACTAGCTAGTATTTTTAAACTAAGAAAATACATTTCCCTGACTACACTAATTAACTGAGAAAACAGTTACCAACTCCCTCTTCCCAGTCCCCAAACATAAGAAAATTTACAACAGAGAATGATGAAAAGATAGAGATAATGCAGTTACTATTACTGCAGAAAAAATATATATATTTAGAGGAAAACTAAAGTAGGAATAACTTGCAACATACAAACATCAGTTGTACTCAGTGAATTATCTCTAATTAAGAGGAAAAGTGAGGACGTATTTTGTGTTTGCTCACTTACATGACATCACTTTCTTATAGTATTTAAACTAAGAATGAGCATTATTATTCTTCATAACATCTTCCTGGTCAAAAAGCAGCAAAACCTTTTTGCCTCCTTTCAACTTTCTACTAAGGTATCCATAAATATACAGAAAATTGAAAAAGTACTACTACCTACGTGCCCAGTAGAAAATCTACAAACAAGTCTCATCTCACTGCCACTAAATATATAAAATTCAATGAATAAATAACAAAATCCTTTGAAGGGAGAAGTTGGAGAGGCCTTAGAATGCAGAAAAATTGAGAAAAGAATTAATATGGAAAAAATAGAAGAACCAAAAATAACAGTGATATTATATCTATTAATTGTAATGGGAGCTGCTTTTACTTGATTAAGAATGTGGTTCAGTCTGCAAACACACAGAGGTTACCAAATTTTGAATAATTTTTAAAATATTGAAATGAAAGCAAAATCTCTGACCAACATCCAGGCAGAGATCCTCAAAAATTTAAAAACAGTACTACAGTATGATCCAATAATACCACTTCTGAGTATACAACCAAAGGAAATGAAATCAGTATCTCAAAGACATATCTTTATTACACGTTCATTGCATCATTATTTACAAAAGCCAAGATAAGAAAAAACCTGTGTCCAAAAAAAAGTTGGTATATATAAGCTGGCTCAGGTGGCCCTTGCTTGTAGTCCCAGCTGCTCAGGAGGCTGTTATGGGGCAGATTTTTTGAGCCCAGGAGTTTGGGACCAGCCTGTGCAACATAGTGAAGCCCTATATGTTAAAAAAAGAGAGAGAGAGAGAAATAAAAAGAAGAAAGAGAGAGAGAAAAAAAAAGAAAGAGAAAGAAAGAGAGAGAGAGAAAGAAAGAAAGGAAGGAAGGAAGGAAGGAAGGAAGGCAGGGGATGGAAGGGAAGGGGGGAGGGAGGGAGGGATTAAAGGCTGGATGCTAAAATGTGATTGTGTAATTCCACACATAATGGAATATCATCCAACCTTAAAGCAGGAGGAGATACTGGCATTTATTACATCATGGTAACATAAGTCTAAAACAACATGATACATTAGCCTAAAAATCATTATGTTAACTGAAATAAACCAGACACAGTGACAAATACTGTATGATTTCACTTTTCAGTGGAATCTAAAAATGTTGAACTATAGAATCAGAGAGTACCATGGGCTGAGCAGGAGGAGCGAATGGAGAGATGCTGGTTAAAGGTTACACATTTTCAGTTATAAGATGAATAAAGGCCAGGCGTGATGGCTTATGCCTGTAATCCCATCACTTTGGGAGGCCGAGGTGGGCAGATCACCTGAGGTCAGGATTTCAAGACCAGCCTGGCCAACATGGCGAAAACCCGTCTCTACTAAAAAAATACAAAAATTAGCCGGGCATGGTGGCAGGTGCCTGTAATATCAGCTACTCGGGAGGCTAAGGCAGGGAGAATTGTTTGAACCAGGGAGGCGGAACTTGCAGTGAGTTGAGATCGTGCCACTGCACTCCAGCCTGAGTGACAGAGCGAGACTCTGTCTCAAAAAAAAAAAAAAAAAAAAAAAAAATGAATAAATTCTGGTGATCTAATATACAGCATGATGACTATAGTTAATAGTATTGTATTACTATTAACAATACTATTAATAGTATTGTGTTGTGTCTGTGTACAGACACAGACACACATATACAATGGTAAGTATAAGCAGTGTGGTTGTGTTCATTTGACCGTGGTAATCATTACACAATGCATGCATATATCGAATCATCACATTTTACACCTTGAATATATACAATTTTTATTGGTCAAACAAAACTAAAAACCAAGACCTTTGATGATTAGGTGTTTGTATTTCTGTGCCTGACTTATTTCACTTAACATAATGTCCCCCAGATTCATTCATGTTGCCGTAAATGACATAATTTCATTCTGTTTTATGACTGAATAGTATTCTATTGTGTGTTTGTGTATATATGTATGTGAAGGTAGGAATATATATTATATATATACACACACATACATAAAACAGGAGATACTGCCATTTATTACAACATGATAACATATTTATGTACAGGAGACAGTGTGATGTTTCAGTGCATGTATATATTGTATAATACCACATTTGTTATCCATTCATTTGTAGAAGGGCATTTAGGCAGATTCCAATTTTGGCTTTGATTAGTGCTGCAACAAATGTAGGCATGCAGATATCTCAACATAACTGATTTTATTTCCTTCGAATGTGTACCCAGTAGTGGGATTGCTGGATCATATGACAGTTCTATTTTTAATTTTGTGAGGATCTTAGATTCTCTTAGATTCTGTTTTCTATAACGACTGTACTAATTTACATTCCCACCAACAGTGTGTATGAATTCCCCTTTCTCCACATCCTCACCCGTACTTGTTATTTCTTGTCCTTTTGATAATAGCCATTCCAACATGGGTAAGATAATATCTCATTGTGCTTTTGATTTGCATTTCCCTGATGATTTCTTTTGACAAAAATGCCTATTCACATCTTTTGCCAATTTGTTAATTCAGTTATTTGCTTGTTTTTACTATTGAGTTGCTTGAGTTCTTTATGTATTTTGGATATTTATTTATTTATTTATTTATTTATTTATTTATTTATTTATATTTTTTGAGACCGTGTCTGCTCTGTTGCCCAGGCTGGAATCCAGTGGCACCATCACATCTCACTGCAACCTCTACCTCTTGGGTTCAAGTGATTCTCTTGCCTCAGCCTCCCAAGTAGCTGGGATTACAGGCACACACCACCATACCCGGCTATTTTTTTTTGTATGTTTAGTACAGACGGGGTTTCACCATGTTGGCCCGGCTGGTCTGGAACTCCTAACCTCAGGTGATCTGCCCACCTCGACCTCCCAAAGTGCTGGGATTACTGTTATGAGCCACTGCGACCCGTCTGTATTTTCGATATTAACACCTTGTCAGACGCATAGTTTGCAAATACTTTCTCCTGTTCTGTATGCTGTCTCATCATTGAAAACAGAGGATGTTTCCTTTGCTATGCTGAAGAATTTTTTAAAATGTTTATTTATGTATTTATTTTTGAGATGCAGTCTCGCTCTGTCACCCAGGCTGGAGTGCAGTCCACATTCTCTGCTCACTGCAAACTCTGCCTCCTGTGTTCAAGCGATTCTCCTGCCTCAGCCTCCTGAGTAGCTGGAATTACAGGCTCCCGTCACCATGCCGGGCTAATTTTTGTATTTTCAGTAAAGACGGGTTTCACCATGTTGGCCAGGATGGTCTCGATCTCTTGATCTCATGATCCACCCGCCTTGACCTCCCAAAGTGCTAGGATTACAGGCGTGAGCCACTGCGCCCGGCCTGAAGATTTTTAATTTGATATAATCTGATTTGTCTGTATTTGATTTTGTTGCCTGTGCTTTTGAAGTCTTACTCAGAAAATTTTGTCCAGGGCAATTTCATGAAACATTTCCACCTTATTTTCTTCTAGCAGTTTTATAGTTTTGAGTCCTACATTTAAATCTTAATCCACTTAGAGTTGCTCTTTATATATGCAGAGAGATAGGCATCTAGTTTCATTCTTCCACATGTGGATATTGCTTTCCTGGTATCATTTATTGAAAATACTCTCCTTTTCCCAATGTGTGTTTCTTGATAGTTTTGTCAAAAACCAGTTGGGTGCAAATGTGTGGATTTATTTTGGGGTTCTCAATTCTGTTCCATTAGCCTGTGTATCCGTTTTTATGCTACCACCATGCTGTTTTCATTACCATAGCATTGTAGTATATGTTGACGTCCGATAGTGTGATGTCTCCAGCTTTGTTCTTTTTGCTCAGGATTGCTTTGTCTATCTGTAGTCTTTTCCGTTTCCATTCATGGTCTTCCAGGATTCCATATATTTTCAGGGTCCTTATTTTTAAATGGCAATATTTTTTAGGCTTTGCTCATAGACTCTCTCAAACTATATTCATTAGACATGTATGATATATTGAATATTTAGTTAACAGTGAGTTTGCTTTCCTTAAATATGTTCTTGAAAAGGTGACTGTATCTTCAACTTATGAATAAAAGTGGTTACATCTGGTTGCTGCCCTACGTTTTTAACTTGAGTGATCTGTAGTTTATTCTATGGCACATATTTAATTCAGGTATTTCCTACTCCACATACACTGTAATGAATGAAAGGAAGATGTTTTAAAACCCTGTTTCAGGAAAAGAAAATCAAATTATTAATTTCTGTTTAAAAATGCAAGTTAAAAACTAGCTTCCATTCAGTAGCATGATGACTGTCCCTGAGAATCACCTTTATATATACTCAAAGAGCAGAAGACAAGGAACATTCATTGTAAAATTTTCACACACAATCACCAGGTAAGCTAAAGAATAGCGAATGTTTTGGATCTAAAGAAGTTCTTAAATTACCATAAAAATAATTATCAGGCTAAGAATAATTAGTCTTTGAAGCAAGACTGAAATGTCCGCCAGAAGTTTGTGATTTTTAATTGTCTACAGTCTACCTTCAGCAGGTGAAAAAAGTCCAAATTGCTTTGGGCCTTTTAAAATACATTTTATATTATAGTTATAAATAGTTAATTATTTTATTTTCATTACTAAACTTTGACTAAATAGAATATCCCTCAGTACCTCATCAACCATGTATAGTAGGATTAGGAATTTTAATCATAGGATAGACACACCTAACTTAGAGTAAATATGACTAATAAAGTTCTTGGTATGGCAAAAAAAAAAAAAAATACAAAAATATGGAAAGAAAATGTTCAGTTTACAAAATATCAAGAATTTGTTTTGTAGAAACTATCACCCGAAGCAGATTTATTTGTGTGTTTGCTCGCTACAGAGGCCTTCTTATTCAGTAGCTTGCTTTGAAAGCAATAAGCTTAAACTGAGAAGATTAATCATAAAGTCTAAAAATCTGAGTTTTACTGGAACAGTTCCTATGATTTTGGAATTTCTTTGCAGCACTAGAAAAACAGCTTTTTTAAAGAGAATAAATTGTAGATATTTGCCTAATGGGTATAAAGGCAAATGGAAATTTAAAAATTCAAGTACAAATCTACACTCTCTTGTGAGATTTGAACCAAAGTCGACAGAATTTGAAAATTCTATCTAAATAAATGAAAATTACTTCAGTGAAAGCCTACTCCATGATTAGGCAATTCATTGCATCCTTAATTATAGCATTCATATTCCAATGACATCTATAAGGTGGTAAAAAAATTCAACAACAAGAAGGCCAGTGTTATTTAGGTTTGATTGTGTAACATAAAAATAATGCTGCCACTTTCCACATGCATTTGAAGTGAATAACAGGACTTACATTAATGCAATGTGTGTTGCTTTGGAAATCAACCTTCCAAATATAACTCATAATAATCAGTCTCACCTACTACTTTCTCACCATGGTGGTGTTTCTAACCAAAGTGTTTAAAGCCCTAGCTGTTATTGAATGCATACCATAAGAGATGGAAATCAGTTTAACACTTACAGAAAAACCTCTGGATGAAAGATCAATGTAAACTGAATTTATTTTTGTTCCTTAAAAAAATGAACAAAATTTGCTTGCTCATTTTGACTAATACATGTACAGCAATAGGCTGTGTCAACACCACAGAAAGAGAAGAGACTATTATACATTTTATCCTGAATAGTATACTATTATACATTTATTTAGATTATCACTTAATCTAATTGGGAAATTTTAAAGCTATAATTTATTGTATCTATACTTAATTTCTGCTTGTTGTTGAAAAGAACAAACTGTAAAATATTTAAAGAGGTTAATTCTGAGACAATAAGAATAATCACAGCCCAGCGATGAGTCTCAAAGGCTTCTGGGAAAGTGTGCCCTAGGTGGTGGGGTTACAGGTTGGTTTTATACATTTTAGGGAGATAGAAATTACTAGCAAAGACATAACTCAATATGTGTAAGATGCACATTGGTTCAGCCTAAAGAGGCAGTATATCTTCAAGTGGGGACTTACAGGTCATAGGTGGATTCGAAGATTTTCTAGTTACCAATTGATTGAAAGAGTTAAGCTTTGTCTAAAGTCTTAAGTCAATAGAAAGAAATTATTCAGTTAATATATGGGGGTTTGTGAAAGCCAAAGTTCTTTTTGCGTAGCTGAAACTTCCAGGTATCAGCCTTCAGAAAGAATACATAGTAAATATTTATTTTTAGGCCTTAAAGGGTGTTAGACTCTTAATCTCTCTGAGATCTGTGAAAGCCTTAGCTGCATTAGTGGAGATTCTCTACAGATGCAAATGTCCCCCATGAAAGATGATTTTGCAAGGCCATTTCTAAGAGATACACTTTAGTATAAAGTATTTTTATTTTCTTCATGGTCTTCTATCTGTCATGTGATGATATACCAGAGTTGGGTTGAAATTTATTATCTTATTGCCTCAAAGAGTCTGTTTTCTCAGTCTTATGAACCCTATTTTAACATTAATGCTGGTCAGTTGTTCCTAAACTCCAGTAGGGAGGAAGTATAACAAAGTGTATCTAACCTCCTGTGTTAGTCCATTCTCATGCTGCTAATAAAGACATACCAAAGACTGGGTGATTTATAAAGGAAATAGTTTTAATTGACTCACAGTTCAGCATGGCTGGGGAGGCCTCAGGAGGAAGGAGAGGCAAACATGTCCTTCTTCACATGGTGGCAGCAAGGAGAAGAATTAGAGCTGAGGGAAGGGGGAAGTCCATTATAAAGTCATCAGGTCTTGTGAGAACTTCCACACTATTATGAGAACAGCATGGGGGAAACCACCTCCATGATTCAATTACCACCCACCAGATCCCTCCCACAACACATGGGGATTATGGAAAGTACAATTCAAGGTGAGATTTGGATGAGGACACAGCCAAACCACATCACCTCCCTTCCTGTTATGGTTGGGAATTCAGTTTTTCAAGATTCTCTAGGGTCTCCTTGGTCAAGAAGGAGTCTGTTCAATCAGTTAGGGACCTTGGATTATATTGTTGGTTTACATGCTTAGGAATATATTTCTCCAGGCCATTTATTTGAATAACAAAAAAAATTAAGTCCAATAGCCCCTTGGCTTTTAAATGAATACAGTGAGTCACAATGATAGGAAAATGTTTCCATTAGGATTTATTTTATAGCATATATGACACTTTGGAGACATAAGTTTTATATTAAAAGTAAACACGTTTCATAAATCTTTAAAAAATTGAATAGTTTATTTAAAATTTTATAGATGTATTGAGAACAAATATAACTAAACTATTGTACTAATTTGTATAAGAAAAAGATTACAGAATAAATATACATGCTATAAGTGTTTACATTTCTATAGTTGTGTAAACTGTAAAGGAAAGCATCACCTAAGATAAACATCTTCAGAGATATGACTATTATACTTGTTTCCTTGGAATGTTTTGTCATATATGTATCAATAAATAAATAAATAAACCTTTCCTAACTATAGAAACAACATAGAAAATGAGAAAGAAAAAAAAAAGCGAACAATTTCAAACCCAAGAAATCCTGTTCTAACTGTAGAAAGGAAAAAAAAGAAAAATAGTACAATGAAACATTTTAGAACTTAGAAAATTCCTATATGCCTTTCAATAAATGTGAGTAACTAATACATTAGCCAGTCACTGGACAGGTTTCTGGGGAATTAAAAATAATAATAATAAATAAATTAAAAAAAAATAATAAATAAATAAAAGTTAAATATGAAAAAAAAAAAAAAAATCAAGTAAGACACGGTTCCTGTTCTCAGTGCTGAATGGAAAATACATTTTGTTGGTTGGGCTTCCCAGGGTTTCAAAAGATGCCACGTTGAAATTGTTATTATTTTTAGTATACAATAAGTATCAGTTGTAGTTTAAATTGAAACAGACAGACAAAGCCAAGTAGACTTCCTTGGGGGTAAACTCACCTCCCTTATAGAAGTAAGGGAATGGTAGCTACCATTTATTGAATGCCTATTGCTTGCCATACTAGAGATACATATATCCTTTTTTGAGAATTATGCAGTAATTATGTTATTATTTTTACCATTTAACAGGTAAGAAAAGTAATACTTAGAAAAATTTAGTAACTCGCTGAAATTTGCTGAAATAGTAAGTGTCCAAATCAGGACTTAAACTTAATGTTCTTTGATAGTAATATTTATGAGCTTACCATCAATTTGACCAGATCTGTCTATCACAGGAATAGATCATCATTTTTAATAAAATTATTAAGTATTCCCACAGTATCCAGAATTGGTTTATATGAACATGTATGGGATGCTACAGGTTAATAGACATAATTTTTATATGTTAGGAAGAATAGAAAAATTGTATATATATTTCCAATTTACTGATACTGAAAATGGTTTATGTGGAGGAAATTTTCACCCATGTAAATACCTGCAAAGTGAACTGAAGTCAGCTGTCTTGATTTCAAATTAGAAGTCAATAACTGTAACTAATGAGGACTGATGGTAAAGACAAAGTTACTAACTTACAAATAAACACATTGGTGCATTTAAAGTAAATCATCTGGCAAAATTTTGGTATAATGTAAGCTGCTATATTTTGGCTAATATTTCTACTTTATTTCTATATCTAGATGAAATTTAAGGTTTTTTTTTACTTTTTTATAAATGTAATTGTTACTATTACTGGCTAAACTGTCAGGCAAAGAAAATGACAAGCAAAGAAAATTTTTAAGGTGTGAAAAATGTAAATTAAAGTTATATATGAAATCAACAAATGTATTACATTTGCCATAGTCTTCTTATGTGAATTAATGAAGAAATAGAAAATCAAGTACTTTATGTTCTCACTAACAAGTGGAAACTAGACTATGTGTACACAATGTGTACACATAGACATAATGATGGTAGTAGACGACACTGGGGACTTAAAAAATGGGAAGGAAGGATGATAGACAAAGTTTGAAAAGCAACCTATTTGTTGACAATTTGAGTAATGGGTTCACTACAAGCCCAAACCACAACAAGACCCAATATACCCTTGTAACAAGCCTGCACATTTACCCATGAATCTAAAATAAAATGTTTAAAAAGAAAAGAAAGTGGACTTTTTGTTTAATTAATTTAGAAAAAATAAATGAATCACATAGGTAATAGTACTTCCAACATATTTTAAAATATATATTTGTATATTGTCAAGTTCCCATACCAACTGACTTTTTGGATAATATGATTTACCTTCCTATGTTGTAAACAAAAATTGCTGTCCTTGGTTTTTTGGTTTCGTTTTTAATTTTGTCAGTGTTATTTTTTTCTTACAGTTATTTTGATATCTGAAAATAATTATGAGTAAGGATTACTCCTTATTGGACTTTAATGTACTAATGAAAATAATTTTCAATAACTTTTAAAATGCATGTCACCTTAGGCATCCTGTATAATTAAGTATGATACTATCTGATAGAGAAGAAATAGGTTTGAAATAAGGCAAGATAAAGCCATTTTAGTAGGTAAAATACATAGCAATTATCAACGCACAATAACAAAATATTACAGAGGAAGTAGATTGAGTTCTGCTTCAGGAAAGGCAAACATGCTAAGAAACAACTAGAAAAATTAGGCTAAATACAAAAATTGTCTTTGAAGCCATTATAGAATTTCCATTAGAGTCATGAAATTATGTGGTACTGAAATCTGGACCGAGGAAAAGGTAGAAAATAGAGAACAGATTTAGCAGTGCTTCTGCCCCCAAGGGAATTGTCAATTCTGAAAGTTGCATCGGAAAGTCGAAAAGCTAAATAGAACTTTTGTCAGTCTTAGAGGGCTGAGGGGACACTGAAATTCAGAACCCATGAAAAAGGAAAGGCCATTCTACAACCACCAGGATGTTGGGTGATATCTTTGGGAGGCTGCACCCCTGAATTAAGAATAAATTGGAAATAAACAAATCCTCACGTAAACTGAAGCCCAGGTTCAGATCATGTCAACCTCTGGTTGATTAAGCTAACTTGTGCCCACCGCAGTTGTCTTCCAGAGAAAAATAAAATACTCTCTGGAGGACAATAACATCACAAAAAGTATCCAGTTGTGCATGTAATTTTTTGTCCGACTGCCACTTAGTGAAAAATAACCAGGAAACAAGCACACAAACAAGCAAAAAAAAAAAAAGATAAAAAATAAAAGATTTTTTTTAAAAAACAAATAATATGCAGATAATCAATTTAGCTCTAGATGATAAGAGTTTTGAAGACCTGGATGTTAAAATATCTATGACCAATTTATTCAATTAAGTCTAAAAATGGAGAATTTCTGTAAAAACTGAAAATTAACAGAAAGATTCATAGAGAAATCCCACACTACATAATATAGTAACTGAATTTAAGAAGTCAGAAGCATATTACAGATAGAATTTTATAAAAAGAGTGTTATTGTACTGGAATTCATAGCAAAAGAAAATTTCCAGATTAACATACAGAAAAATGGATGAAAATGTAGAAACATAAAATGTGGTAAAAATGTTTAAGATATTAAATTGGGATGTTGAAAATGGAGTAGAGATAGACTGGTAACTAACCAATATTTGAAGAGACAAGAAGGACATGAAAAACATAGATCCCAGGAAAATTGCAATTGAGAACTACTCCCAGACACCTTATATTACAGTACTGTAAATCAAACACCAGTGACAATCTCAAAAGTAGCAAAGAAACCTAAACCGAACAAACACACACACACATTCACATGAAACACATTACCTTTAATGAAGTAGCAACAGGACTGTTAAATGATTTTTCTCACTGAAAGTAGATGTATCATTTTCAAGGTGCTATAAGAAAATATTTGCCAATGTAAAAGTCCAGTAAATATAAAATACAGTAAATACAGCCTGAATTAAATAAAATATGAAATAAAATAATTTAAATAAAATAAATAGTAAATTGAATATAATGCCTTACTTTCAAATATATGTTTGATAGATCTAGTAAATCATCCAATAAATATAAATGTCTGGTAAAATATCTAGTAAACTGAAAATAAGACATTTTCAAAATAAAAACAAAAAATCATTAGGGAAATTTGTTATCAAACACATTAACAGAGACACTAAAGTGTTTATTCTGTCATAAGAAATATTGTTCTTATCAGAAGAAAGCTTGTTTATTCAGAAAGGAAGAAAGAGCAAGGAAATTAGTATGTGGTTAAAGATAAATGAATTTGACCTAATAATAGTGTGTAGTTGATATATGTGTGTATATTTTACATATATATAGAGAAACGACAATACAACAAGTTAATTTACAAATAAAATCTATTAATGGGGAAAAATAAAACAATAAATTTAAAATAGAAAATTCAAAAATAATTAAAAGCACAATAAATCAAGAAAAACGAGGGAACAAAAAAATCCCTAGAGACATATGGGGCCAAATAAGGATTAGACAGTAAAATGACAAACTTAAACCATTAAGTGCACTAAATGTAAACTAAAATTAAATGTGGATTGACTACGTTTTAAATGATATCAGGCCAGGTGTAGTGTCTTATGACTGTAATCCCAGGACTTTGGAAGGCCAAGGAGGGTGGATCACCTGAGGTCAGGAGTTGGAGACAAGCCTGGCCAACATGATGAAACCCTGGCTCTGCTAAAAATACAAAAATTAGCTGGGCGTGATGGCACACACCTGTAATCCCAGCTACTCGGAAGGCTGAGGCAGGAGAATCGCTTGGACTTGGAAGCTTGAGGTTGCAGTAAGCTGAGACAGCAGCCACTACACCCATTCTGGATGACAGAGTGAGACTCTGTTTCAAAAATAAATAAAATAAAATATCAGCCATAACCTGCACACAGACTTTTATTTAAGTTTTCTCTCTTACTTGGTAAATCTAGCTAAAGGTTTGTAAATGTTATTGATCCTTTCAATGAATCAACTCTAGTTTCATTGATTTTTCTCTGTAGTTTTTCTATTTTTATTTCATTTGCTTCTACTTTACTCATTTTTTTTCTTCTTTGTGCTTGCTTTGAGTTAAATTTGCTCTTCCCTGTTAAGATTCTTAAGATAATGAGTTAGTTTATCAAGTCTAGGTCATTTTTTTGTTGTTGTTGTTATCGAGGCATTTACAGCTATATCACAGTTATAAATGTAAATGTAGACTTTTTTTTTTCAAAATTTGAATATGTTTTCTCCCTGCTTCTTACCTCCATAACAGCTATATCACAGTTATAAATTCAACTGTTTACTTTTGTTTTCAAATTTTGAATATATGTTTCCTCCCTGCCTCTTACCTCCATGGGTCCTGATGAGAAATGAACTGCTCATTTAATTGAGGACCACTTGTATATAACAGCTTACTTTTCTCTTGCTTCATTCAAGATTCTTTTTCTTTCATATCTGTCTTTTGAGAGTTTGACTCTAATGTGTCTAGGTGCAGATTTCATTGAGTTTGTCATAGTTGGAGAATGCTAAGCTTCTTGGATGCACAGATTAACACTTTTCATCAAACTTGAGAAGTTTTCAACCAGTTTTTATACAACATCATTTCCATCCCTTTCTCTCTCTCATCTCCTTTTGAGATTCCCATTGCATACATACATGATGGTATGCTTGGTGGTGCCCCCAGAGGTCTCTGTGATTGTAATTTCTTCATTTAAAAAAATTCTTTCTGTTCCTCAGATGAAAAATTTCAACTGACCTATATTAAAATTTGCTGATTTATTTTCCTCCTAGGGCATATCTGCTGTTGAATCTCTTTAATATATTTTTCATTAAACTTGTGCTTTCCAACTTCAAAACTTTTACTTGCCTCCTTATTAAAATTTCTATCTCACTGTTCTTCATTTGGTGGGAATTCGTATGCATTCTGTTAATTCCTTTCATGGTTTCCTTTGGTCCTTCGAATATAATGATAAAAGCCAATATGAAGTCTTTGTCTAGTGAGTCCAATTAATACCTGAGTTTCTCAGTAACAGTTTCTATTGACTGTTTCTGTTGTTTTTCTTATGTATGAAATACACAGTCTTCATTCTTTGTGTGTATCAAATTTTTTTAACCTTTGATATTGTAAATAATATGATGTGTAAATTTTGGAAATAATATCTCCCCTCTCATCTCAGAGTTTCTTGATGGTGATGGTGAAGATATTTGTTTATTTAATGACATTTCTGGACCAATTAGTAATATCCATCTTCTTTGTAGTGTAAGGTCATTGAAGTCTTTATTTGGCTTCTTTGTAGTGAGCTAATAATTGAATAGAAATTTCCCTAAATTGATAAACTAATAACTGTTTTTGCCTTTGCTGAAATGTTCAATGTATGTGTTTGAATTCACCTTCAAATTATCCACAAAAAGTATGTGATTATGCCAAATATAATTTTTAAAAATGCTTATACATTTATATTTAAAAGACCTACTAGAAATTCAATTATCAAAAATGGTAGAGACTTAACTAGAAATTTTATAAAATTCTAATATGGGAAATGCAAGCAAAACACCATTATAATATTCTAGTATACCCATATGACATTGATTAAGTTAATTAGACTGATGATTTGTTTGTTTTCTGATATCTACATATTTCTCTATTTCTACTTGGTTCCACTTTCGCCTGGAATTAGTTACTTTTTCTTGATTTCCATCTGTGTCTGCCTTAGCAAAGCTCACTCTGATGTTGTGACATAAATCCATAATGATTCCATGATTGTTTTACTAAAGATCTTCCGAAGTAAATATTGGGTCTTGGAATAACCTCTATTATGACTGCTGTGGTTGAAGCTACAGAAATTTCAGTACCAATATAGGCATTAGTAGGATTCATGGAAGCCCTTACTGTAGAAATGTTATGGTTGGCAGTAACAACCATTGACACACAGCAGCATCATAATCACAACAAATTTCAACTTTAATTGGTTCACAGGAGGTGCAGTTGAATAGAAAGTATTGGGCAATCAAGTGGCTACTGCACCAAATTAGTATGGAAACAATGACTGTTATGAGGGTTTTGCTAGTAGATAGCCACTTTAAATGACTTTAAAGACAAAATTCTGGGGGAAAAAATGATGTGAGGCTCAGACCTGAACTTAGGCATGGAGAAGCTAACCTGATACTCTTGGAATCCAAAATTTTTGAGGCATTCTGACTATGAGAGATAGCCCGTTTTTCTTTGCCAGAAGGGAAGGACAAACCTCGCTTTGTTGGTAGACCATAGAATACCGCATTGAATTAGGTAAAGAATATTCTTAACCCTTTTCAAAGTCCCTCTATGAGATAACAGTGTTCTAAGCTGACAATAATTACATTATGATTGATATGGTTTGGCTCTGTGTCCCCACCCACATCTCATCTTGAATTTTATTACCAATAATCCCCATGTATCTATGGAGAGAACCGGTGGGAGGTGATTGGATCATGGGAGCAGTTTCCCCCATGCTATTCTTGTGGTAGTGAGTGAGTTTTCTTGAGGTCTGATGGTTTCATAAGGGGTTGTTACAGCTTCACTCCTCACCCTTCTCTCTCACCTGCCGCCCTGTAAGATGTGCTTCTTCTCCTTCTGACATGATGTAAGTTTCCTCAGGCTTCTTCAGCCATGTGAGCCAATTAAACCTCTTTTCTTTAAGAATTACTCAGTCTCAGGTATGTCTTTATAGCTGTGTGAAAACAGACTAATACAATAATCTTCAGAGTGAGACTTACAGAGATTGGGTGGAAGAAAAAAAGGAGGGGTTTGGACTTAAACCCAGTGAGTCATGGGTAATTCTGGTTATGTTCTTGGCCTTTAATTTCAGAATTGGTATAGAAATAAATGGACATTGATAGAACCTCATATTGGTTCCCTATCTTTGGAGTAACAGACAAATGAAAGCTTTTGAGTGGTCTCAACTGTCTTGCCCAACATTTTAACTCAAAAGGAATATTACATGTAGGGAGAATTGCAACATCAGAATCATCATCAAACATACAGGTGTAGTAGTCTTATAATATCCATGGTTAGTTCACTTCTCTGTTATCCCCAGAAATCCAGTGGATTTTGGTTGATGAACTGTCTGAGAGAATAATGGTAATATGATTTTTTAAATCTTCAAGTCTCTTTTAGTGGACTTCCATAAATTTATCCAGTATGTGGTCACCATGGCAGTTGCTATGGTATAATAATGAAGAAGCTAAAGATTCACTCAGCAAAACTGAATCTGCTCTCTCAAAACATATTGATCAAGATAAACTAAACATTATAGACGTATGAGATTCAATTTACACAAAGTTCTAAAATAGGCAAAACTATTTAGTGATGTTAGCAGGATAATCATTACTGATGAGAATCAAGGAAGTTGAAATTGAGAGACTACACAGAGATAGTTCTAAGTTTCTATTAATATGTTTTTGCCTGGATGGTAGATTAATGGGTATGCTTATCTTTTTCAAATTAATACATTGCCATAATACACTCTTATAATATGCATGAATTTATTAATGAATGTTTTACTGCTACTAGAAACATGTTTATTAAAATGTACCTTAAGGATAAAAAATTAGATTACTCTAATTCTGTTACAGTCCAGAATTAAAAGATGAACCTTTACTAATTTTCTCATTTCATTTATTGATAATAAATCAAATTTAAGAATTTTGCTACACATACATTTTTTTGCCTTTTGTAAATTTATTGATAATTTTAAATTTAATGCTAAACATGAAACAAAATTTCAAAATACTGACCAGGCTTTCAGAAGAGAAATGGAAAGACAGTAAGCAGGCTAGGCGCTTGGTAACAAATGAGAGTTTTTGTTGTCCCATTTTCGTTGGAAATATATCTGAGGTGCAAATAATTAATTTGCCTTAAAGATAAATTAAGTTTCTTTGAGTCAAAATACAGTTTTTTGTTAATTCATGGGCCTCCTGCATATAAAACTATTTTGTAGATGGACTCGACCTTGCAAATTACTATTTACACTCAGGAATTGAAATCCCACACAATTTGTTTTTCTCTAGCGATATTGATTACATTGGTGTGTTTTTTTTAGATAATAAAAAGTACAGCAAGTCTGTCACATAGGAAGGTATTGTGTATGATATAAGTTATTGCCCAATGGCAGAATTTTAAGGAATAAGAGGCAAATTAAGGGTGCTGGTGGAAGCATTTGTATTTACACAAAAGTATAACATTCACGGCAGCTTTCAAATATGCTTTTCTGTAATTTTCATAATAACTTCATGAGATGGGTATAATGATTTACAGTTTACAAAAGTGGAATTTGACTTAGAAATTATACTACTTGATGTGAGAGGTTGAAACAAAATTTGAATCTCAATAGGTCCCTTGATAAAGCATATATTCCTTCTATTATATACAGCAACAACTCCTTCAAACAAAAACATGGAAATTATATTCTGTAGCCAGTGCATGAAATATTCTGTAAGCATATATTCCTTCTATTATATATAGCAACAACTCCTTCAAACAAAAACATGGAAATCAAGAGTTTCTTTTTAATAGACTTTTATTTATTAGAGTAGTTTTAAATTTGCATCAAAATTGAGTGGAAGGTACAGAGATGTCCTGTATAACCTCTTCCCTGGAACATGCTTAGCCTCCCCCATTATCAATATCCCTTACCAGATGAGTGCATTTGTTATCATTGAGGAACTTACATTGACACATCATTATCACCTAAAGTCTATACTTTGCATTAGGATTTTCACTTTTGGTGTTAATTAGTCTGGCTAAAGGTTTGTTATTTTGTTTTTATTTTTAAAATACCAAGTTTCCATTTCGTTGATATTTTATATTGTTTTTCTCATTTCAATTTCATTTATTTCTGCTCTGATCTTTAATATTTCTTTTCTTCTACTAATTTTGGGTTTGGTTTGCTCTCTTTTCTAGTTCTTTAAGTTCAATCATTTAAGGTTGTTTAGTTGAAGGTTTTCTACTGTTTTGATGTAGGCACTTATTGAAATAAACTTTCCTCTTACTACTGCTTTTGTGTATGTCATAGGTTTTGGAATGTTTTGTTTCCATTTTCATTTGTTTCAAGAAATCTCTTAATTTTCTTCTTAATTTCTTCATTGACCCTCTGATCACTCAGGAGCATATTATTTTCTTTTCATGTGTCTGTATAGTTTCCTAAATTTCTCTTGTTATTGATTTCTAGATTTATTCCATTGTGTTTAAAAAAGATAGTTGATTTTATTTCAATGTTTGAAATGTTAAAGACTTGTTTTGTGGCATCACATATACTCAATCCTGGGGGATGACCCATGGGCTGAGAAGAATGTATATTCTATAGCCAGTGTATGAAATATTCTGTAACTATCTATTAGGTTTATTTGTTCTTTAGTGCAGGTTAAGTACAATATGTCTTTGTTGATATTGTCTGGATGATCCGTCCAATGCTGAAAGTGTGGTGTTGAATTCTCCAGCTATTTTTATATTGACTTTTGTCTTTCTCTTTTGCTCTAATAATATTTGCTTTATATATCTGGGTGCTCCAGTGTTGGATGCATATATATTTATACTTGTTACATCCTCTTGCTGAACTGACCGCTTTTTCCTTATATGATGACATTCTTTCTGTCTTTTTAATAGTTTTTGTCTTGAAATCTATTTTGTCTGATATGTTTAGTTTTCTGGCTCCTTTTTGGTTTCCATTGGCATGAAATATCTTTTTGTGTCCCTTTATTTTCATTCCATATGTATCTTTACAGAGAAAGTATGTTTCTTGTAGGCAACAGGACATTGGGGCTGTTTTTGTTGTTGTTGTTGTTGTTGTTGTTGTTTTAATCTATTTAGCAACTCTATGTCTTTTTATTGGAGAGTGTGGTCCACTAACATTCAATGCCATTATTGATAAGCAAGGACTTAGTCTACTCCAGACATATTGGAATGCCTTTGCATGTTATTGTTTATTTTCCCTTGCTGCATTTAGGATGTTATATTTATTCTTGACCTTTGGCAGTTTGATTATTAAATACCTGGAAGTAGTCTTATTTGGGTTAACTTTGCTTGGTGTTCTATAACCTTCTTGTACTTGAATATTGATATGTTTCTCTAGGTTTGGGAAGTTCTCCATTGTTACCCCTTTGAATAAATTTTCTACCCCAATCTCTCTATGTCCTCTTTAAGGCCAAAACTCTTAGATTTCCCCTTTTGAGGCATTCCCTAGATTCTCCAGGCATGCTTCATTATTATTCATCATTTTTTATTTTGTCTTCTTTGATTGTGTATTTTCAGATAGCCTGTCTTCAAACTAAATCTTTCTTCTGCTTAGTTAATTCTGCAGTTAAGAGATGCTGATGCATTCTTCAGTATGTCCTTTGCATTGCTCTACTCAATAAGTTCTCTGTGATTATTTTGAATTAATTCAATCTCTTTGCTAAATGTATTTAGTAGGATTCTGAATTCCTTCTCTTCATTATCTTGAATTTCATTTCACTTCCTCAGAAAAGCTATGTTGAATTACCTGTCTGAAAGGTCACATGTCACTGTAGCCATATCAGCTTCAGGGGACACCCAAAGCCCAGTGATGCTGTGGCTCTTGCAGACTCAGAAATATTACCTTGATGGTCTTGTGTATAACCTGGAAGAATTATCTGAGTTACCAGGCAAAGACTCTTGTTCTGCTCCTTTACTTTTCCTCCAAAAAACAGAGTATCTGTCTGTGTTGAGCTGCATAGAGCTGGGGGAAGGGTGATAAAAGCACTCGGGTGGCTGCCACCATTAAAAACTATGCCGAGTCAGACCCAAAGCCAGTACAGCACTGGGTCTTGCCAAAAGTCTGCAGTGACCACTACCTTGCTATTACCTGTTTACTCAAGGCCTCTACAATCAGTAGGTGACAAATGGAACCATACTTGTGTCCTTTCCTTCAGGATGGCAAGTTTCTTCAACCCTGAGTAGGTCCGGAGTTGCCTCCCAGGAGCCAGGGCCTGAAGTTTAAAACCTACGAAATCTACCTGGTGCTCTATTCTACTGCAGCTGAGCTGGCACCCAAGCCATGAGATAAAGTCTTTCCTATTCTTCTCTCCCCTCTCCTCAAGAAGATGATTTTCTTTGTATGCCCACTATTACCCCAGGTCTACCTCTCTGCTGCTGATGTCCACTCAACATCCAGGGACCCTTCAGTCACCTTATGGTGAATGCTGTCCATCCTGTCTCTCCTTTGAGGGAAGTAGGCTGCCTTCTGGCCTAGGGAAGGTCCAGTAATGCCATCCAGGAGCCAAGGCCTGGTATGAGGGACCCTGGTAACCCACTTGATATTCTACCCCACTATGGCCGAGCTGGTACCCAAGCTGGAGACAATGCCCCTTTACTTTTCCCTCTCCTTTCCTCAAACAGAAGAGGTGGTCTCTCCCTGTAACCATCTCAGGTGGGAATGTGCTGAGTCATATCTGAAGTCAGCATGGCTCTTGAGTCTTGCCAAGGTCTGTAGTGAGTACTGCTTGGCTACCACTACTGATTATTCAAGGCCCAAGGGCTCGTAAGTCAGCAGGTGATAACTTCTGCTAGGACTGGGTGCTTCCCTTCAAGACAGTGGCTTCCCTTCTGGCCCACAGTGTCTCTAGAAATGTGATCTGAGTGCTAGGGCCTGGAATGGGGGCCTCAGAGTTCTACCTTTTATTCTCTTCTACTGTGGCTGAACTGGAATCAAAGCTACAAGTCCTCCTTACTCGCCCCTCTCCTCTCCTCAAGCAGAAGAAATGAGTGTCTCTTCATGCTGGGAGCTGCATTGCTGGGGTTAAGGGAGGGGCGATGCAGTCACTCCACTGGCTGCCCCAGCTAGTACCTTACTAGGTCACATGCACCCCAAGTCCACCAGCTTTAAACCCAGCACGGAGCCCAGGAATTGCAGTCCTTGCGGCCTATACTGCCTTTTAAGTTTACTTAGTACTCCAGAGTACTTTAGCCCATGGTTGTGAGGCTTGCCAAAATTCAAGTTTTGATTGCCAGGATGGACAATTCCCGTATGGCTAGGGCTTATCCAAATGCTCCTTCCATAGTCCCTGGATTAGTTCCTCTCTGTTTTACTTGCTGTTTCGACAGGGCAGCACTGAGTTCCAGTGCAATATCCTACAATCACTGTGCATTCCTTCTCCCAAGCACACAGATTTTCTTTCAGTGCCACAGTGAAAGAAATACAGAATGGGTGGTGCAGATGATTCAAGACTGTCTTTCCAATCCTCTTCAGTGCCTCTTTTTTGAATATGATGTTAAAACCAAGTACTGTGATCGCTCACCTGATTTTTCGTTCTTATAAAGGTGATTTTTGTGCAGATAGTTGTTCAATTTGGTGTTCCTACAGAGAGGGGTGATTACTGGTGGCTTCTATTTGGTCATCTTGCTCTGTCTCCAGACAAAAATTGTAATTTTAATGATGTCCAGTTTATCGATGCTTTCTTTCATGGATTGTGCCTTTGGTGTTGTATCTAAAGCATTTTTGCCAAACCCAAGGTAGGCTAGATTTTTTCTTATGTTATCTTACAGGAGTTTAATAGTATTTTTGTTTTACACTTAGGTCTGTAATCTCTTCTGAGTTAGTTTTTGTGAAGGGTGTAACATTAGTGTCTAGATTCATTTTCTTTTTGTGTGTGAATATCCATTGTTTCAGCACCATTTGTTAAGACATCCATTATGTTGCCTTTCCTCCTTTGCCAAAGATTAGTTGACTATATTTATGCAAATCTATTTCTGTTCTATTAACCTATTTGTCTTTTTTTTTTTTCAAACAACACACTCTCTTTTATAATAAGTCTTAGAGTTGTGTAATATCAATTATCTAACTTTGTTATTCTCTTGAGTATTTTTTGGTTGTTCTAGGTTTTTTTCTGCCCCAAAGGGAATTTACAGTTGGTTTGTTTGTATCCAAAATAACTTGCTGAGAAAAAGTTGTTTTTGTTTTATTATTGGATAGTGTTCTGTTCCTATTGAGTTATAAACTATATGTAATTAATTTCTTCAATATAATGTTTTTTGCTTTGCTGATTTTATTTTTATATTCCATACACCATAATGCCAATACCAAGAAAATTTATGATTTACACATTTATGTGTAAATTGTGTTCCATTGTTTAAAGTAGTTTTGAATAATTTTGAATATGAGTCACAAAATAATAAGTGTTCAGGAACTTTTTCTGATAGAAGTTAAATGAGAAACATAGAAATCCAATTGGACATATAGCAAACCTGGGGCATAGTAAAGACACTGTGAGTCAAGAGAGGAACTGAAAGTAGAAAGAAAATGAGATAAGAAGAGCTCAGAGAGTTATTTCAGTTCTTCTGGCATTGAGAAAAAATAGATATTGTGAAAAGTGAGTCAAAACACCAGGAATCCATTGCTGTACCGCCAATATAAATGTTCAGTTTTTTAAAAATAAATGTCTACAATGTAGACTCTTTTTCCTCAATGATAATTTAAGTCCTGTGCTCATATCTGTACAGCCTACCTCTGAGATGTTTTGCTGATCAAATATGTAAAAACAGTATGTGAAATAGTTTATAAATATAAGATACCAGCAGCCTTTTTCTTGATAGCCTGGAATAGTCATTAACTATACATGTTAAAGCCCAATGTGGGCCAGCCACTGTGTTTCCGCCTGTAATCCCAGCACTTTGGGAGGCTGAGGCAGACAGATCACGTGAGGTCGGAAGTTCGAGACCAGTCTGACCAACATGGAGAAACTCATCTCTACTAAAAATACAAAATTAGCCGGGCATGGTGGCACATGCCTATAATCCCAGCTACTCAGGAGGGAGGCTGAGGCAGGAGAATCACTTGAACCCGGGAGTTGGAAGTTGCGGTGAGCTGAGATTGCATCATTGCATTTCAGCCTGGGCAACAAGAGCAAAACTCTGTCTCAAAGAAAAAAAAAGAAAAAGAAAGAAAGAAAAAAAAGTCCAATGTGACTATATTTGGAAGAAGGGCATTGATGGCGGTGATTAAGGCAAAATGAGGCTTTAGGAGTAAGGCCCTGAATAGGTAGAATTGTGTACTTATGAAAAGAGGAAGAAAGACCACAGTTTTCTCTCTCTCCATGTGCATACATTGAGGAAAGGCTGTGAGAGGTCACAGCAGGATGTCAAAACTGAATCAGCATCTTGATCTTGGACTTCATACTCTTCCATATTGTGAGAAATAAATTTCTGTAGTTTAAGTTAACCAGTCTATGGTATTTTGTTTTGGCACCCAAACAAAGACAGTAATTTAAAAATTCCTATTTGTCTCCTACCCAAGATTAGGTTACTACACAGACCTTGTTAAGAAAAACAGACATTAAATCACTGCTACCTGGTGCTCTGGACTATGAATAACTATCTCCTGTTACTCCAACTGGTCTGGAAGGTGGACTTGTAAATACTATGATGCTTAAATTAAAGGTCATATGATCTGAAACACACCCTCCATACATGGCAAAAATCTGTCCCGTTTTTATATGATACAATATCAAAAAATATGTTTGGGTCAGGCATGGTGGCTCACACCTGTAATCCCAGCACTTTGGGAAGCCAAGGCAGGTGGTTCACCTGAGGTCAGGAGTTTGAGACCAGCCTGGACAACATGGTGAAACCCCGTCTCTACTAAAAATACAAAAATTAGCCAGGTGTGGTGGCGGGCACCTGTAATCCCGACTACCTGGGAGGCTGAGGCAGGAGAATCACTTGAAACTGGGAGGCAGAGGTTGCAATGACCCAAGATATTGCTCCATTGCACTCCGGTCTGGGTGACAAGAGTGAAAGTCTGTCTCAAAAAACATATGTATATGTATATATTTATATATATATCTTTATATTTATGTTCATGTATAGATTTGAGTAATAAGATTCTCAATATCATATACTCCTTCTTTTGCTGAATTTCCTAGTGTTAGGAGAAGAGCAATGAAGGATTTTAGGCCTCTATTTTTGTCCCTTATAAGAAATAAAATTTATTCTGGTACACTTAAGTAAATAGAAATTCATGGAAAGATAACTGAGGAAGTTGATAAACTAATAAAAATCAAGGCATTTGGGAGACCAAGAAACAGGAGTTCCAACATAATCTTATGGCATTAAGACTTAACAGGATGCTTTTATCTTTACCAATGTCATTACCTATTATTTATTCATGTATTTAACAAATATCTGTTTGGGAAATACTACATACTGGTGACTTTTCTTGGTACTGGGGATACATCAGTGAAGAAGGAACTTTTATACTCATAAGGGAGTCCACAGTAAACAAATAAATGTGTGGTCTATACAATTTCAGCTTATGGAGAAATAGAGTGACGGACAGGTAGGGGAGTTTTAAATAAAATAGTCAGAAATGACATACCAAAACTCCTACATGTAGAATATTTCTAACTAATCAGCATTAAGTCATGGGACTGTTCCATAAAAGGACAGCAGTGAGTAAAGGAAGAACTGGCCCCTTCAGTTTATGCCCTTGGAGATTTTAATCTTTCACCAACATTAACCACCAAATGAAACAAATAAGCATGTAGAAAATAAGAAAGAATATACTCAACCAAATATATGTCAAATGTACATTATTCCTGGACAATCTGTTGCATTTCCTAAATTAAATAATAAATTGAGAGTAATATAATCAACTTTTAGAATCCATATGCTTTCTCAAAACCAGCTACAGAGGCTGAAGGCAACTCAGTAGCAAGATACCCCTGAGTATATTGCAATACTCTTAGTCAGATACTTTCATCAAGTCCATTTAAAAAGAACTTATGGAACACTTTGTGCAAAGCATTGGACATTTTATACCACTCTGTTCAACAAATTCCAGAGAGGCAGGATATTTAGGTATATTTAATAAAATGAACATTGATCCTCAATTTGTCTGAATAAGTGAATTCTAATGAAAATTTAGAAATCTGGATGATACCACCTTATAGATCAAAATAACCAGTAAATACAAAACAAGGCTTATTATGCATGCCGAATGAGTCTTACTTTAGTTTTTAAAATGGTACTGACATGCAACAGAGTTAGGCATTTATCCCAATAATCTTGTACTTTTTTCAAATAAATGTTTGCATGTAAATTGCTTTGAAGACTATCTTACCAACTAAGAAGGTTAAGAAGACTGAATTAATTTTAATCCTACTTGAGCTTTGCAGGTCTAAAGTTTACTACTAAAACAAGATCTTTTGAAAACTTGCAATTTTATGAATACAGTTATTCTCAGTTCTTAGGCTTTAAAACTTTTACCAGCATTAGTGCCACAGAATAATATGCACTCTAAATATCTTCATATATATGTACTGCTCTCTTTCCCTGGGAAACATATTGCCATAAATTCTGATGTTTTGAGAGACAGAATACTCTGTTAATGTTTTCATGTTCTGCCAAACTAAATAAGGGTCTCCAATATTACTTGTGTTAAATGTAAAAAACTAGCATTTTAAGATTGACTATTTGAAAATGAGTGATATTGCTAATAGTAATAAAAGTTTTAAAATAGCTTAATTTTTTAAAAAAACTCAAATTTTCTTAAGTCTTCATAGTCTTCTATATTACATTATAAAGTTAAAAATAAAACTATATTTCCTCTGCAAATATTGCTTGAATTTTGTTTAAAATACTTACATACCTCCTTTAGAATAAACAGAATGAGTTTTATTATCTCTAAGGCAAAAATTACATAAGTAATAGTAAGAATATTTGCACAGTACCCATACTTCCTAAAGCATTTCACACATTTTATCTTATTTGATCCTCACAGTAATCCTGTGAGGAAACTATTAAAGTGAGTCTCTATAATCCCAATAATACAGATTATAATGTTAAGGATCATAAATAATTTGTCAAGGTTCTCAAAGCTAGTAACTGATATTATTCTTTTTTCATTTTTATTTTTTTCTTTCTGTTTAAAGATAATAATAAAAGGTATTGCTTAGTCTATGTGTTTTAAATTAAGATAATATTAACCTGGTTTATAGATGAAGGAAATATTGAATTCTCTCTTCAGAATCTGTGCCCTTAACAAATTACTCTCTTATTATGCATGTTTAGTAAGACACAAAAACACATTTTTGAAGACAAAATTCTTTATAAAATATCAGGTGGTTTTCCCCAAGGTTCAAGCTGGTTGTGATTAAATCACCACAGCCAAGTAATGCACCTATACCCAGTGATCAAAATGCAAACTGTTCCTGATAATTTATAGAATCTGCCACTACAGTAACATGAAATTAGTTACCAAGTATAAAATAATTTGTATTTCTGAATTCTGACATATTAGTACTTAAAAATAAGCTTTATAATCTTAAACAATTACCTCATGCAGTCAATTAATACAGTGACTACAAATATAAGAGCTATATATATTTGTGAATGTTTAATCCAAATTTAGGCTTACTTTACTAATCAAAGATTTAAAAGTTTGATAAACTTGAGAGGAGCTGGAACCATGAGTAAGAACAGTGAACTGTCATAGAAAAAATAATTAAATAATAGAAGAAAGATTAAATGCAGTGTGAGGTGAAAGTAAACATTGAGAATAATAGAATGAATAATCTTAAAAAATAATAATAATTGAAACTGAAAAGAGAAAAAAATACCCTAAAAGTATCAAATAGAAATATCAGTACCAGTACTAATCAGCAAACTCTGGTGACCAAAGAAGAGCCCGGCATAGGAAATGCATTTTACAGATGATAGAGCTCCAATGCATGGGAGACTGAATAAGACTTCAGTGTATCAAATACATACAGAAATAGTATTGCTAAGTAAGGTTTCACTCAACCCATGAAAGGAGATTTCTGCTCCAATGCAAGAACCACTACAGATTATTTTCATGATAGAGAAAAATAAATAAATAAATAACAGGGGACATGAATAAAAAACAAATCATGAAGTGACTTTAGATCAACAGACACCAAAATTATGTCAATTTTTTTCTGAGTAATCAAAAAAATCCATTTTTTGGGTTTTTAAAATTATTAGATATATTAAAATGTTTCTGAAAATGAAAAAGTTGGCAGTTGTTTTTATAATACAATTTATAAATGGGTGGAATGGATCAATAGTTCAGTAATAAAGAATCTCTAGATTTACACATTACGTAATTACAGCCACCATTAAATAATAAAACTTATGTAGAATCAGCCAAAATATCTGCTAGATAAGTTCTTAGACCATTTTATGGTCTAAGCTTGTGTATTTTAGAAATATCTTAATTATTTTTTACTTACTTAAAAAATATTTTGGAAAAAAAAAATAGAAGAAATAAAATACAAATGTCCTGAAATCCAATCATATGTAAATAACCTCATTGACAACATGACAACTTTAAGCGTAGTTTATTATAACAGAATCTGTGCTGCTTTCTATAGATTCTGAGTGGTTTTGCCACTCCTTACATTTGGCCTAAATGATTACATACTTGTGCTTTAGGTTTATTTGTATTCATTTTTCTTTTAATAGGAGGAAGTTTTATTATAAGTTTTTAATTGTAATGAAATATATTTTTAACTTTACAGTTTCTGAGTGCTTCTCTTATTTTGAAAGTTTTCCCCAAACCAAAATGATCTTGTTTTCTCAAAACATTACATGCAAAGAAATGTTACTTAAAATGTAATCTATACAAAAATTATTTTTGTATATAGTATGAAGAGATCAATTTTATTGTTTTCATTATTTATGAAATAAACCATTATTTCTCAGTACATTGAAATAATACTATTTTCACATATCAAATTCGAATATATACTGTCATCTATTTTGACATATTGTTTTGCACTGAACTCTCTGTCGAGTTAAAAAAAATAATACCGTTGATTACCATATAATTTTAGAATATTTAATATAATCTCACACTAATCCATTTTTACAGTTGCATAAGTTTTTATTTTTTTATTTTTATTTTTTTGAGACAGAGTCTTGCTCTGTCACCAGGCTGGAGCGATCTTGGCTCACTGCAACCTCCAATTCCCTGGTTCAAGCAATTCTCCTGCCTGAGCCTCCTGAGTAGCTGGGATTATAGATACGTGCCACCACACCTAGCTAATTTTTGTTTTTTTGTTTTTTTTTAATTTTTGTATTTTTAGTACAGACGAAGTTTCACCCTGTTGGACAAAATGGTCTCGATCTCCTCCTGACCTCGTGATCCGCCCTCCTCGGCCTCCCACAGTGCTGGGGTTACAGGCATGAGCCACCGTGCCAGGTCATAAGTTTTTTATTATTCTCAAATATTAACTATTTTTCATATAAAGTTAAAGTACATTCTATTTTAAAAGTAGAACATATTGCATATTTTCTTAATTTCATATTATAATCACATACATGTGATAAGTAAGAAAATATAAATATTCTGTCATGTTCTCTTTCCCTTCCATTACCGGATTACGATTTGCCATTTGTGTAGATGGTGTTTAATGTTCTTTAATATGAGTTAAAGTATTAATATACTTCAAATGTGTTTAGAATATTTTTAAAATTTAATTTTATGTGGATTATCTTTTGTTCAATTGAGTACATTGTCTTCCATTTATAGGCATGACTTCCTATCTGAGGCATACAGAAAGAAAACAATTTTTTTTTTGTTTTGGAGGAATCTAAATATTTAACACAATTTCACATTTACAGAAAAGTTGGAACAGTGGTTCATAGTACACTATGATTTTCCAGAGACGATTATCTTTGTATTCATCAGAACATTGTATATTTCTGAGTTTATTTTTTCATAAAGTTTATACAATTTTTCTACATTGTTCAGTCTTAAATTTTTTTTTCCTCTCTTTTCTGCTTCTGTGTCTTCAATTACATATTTGTTAGACTATCTGGCTTTATTTCACAGGTCATTGGTACACTCTGCATTTTTTAGTCTTGTTTTCTCTGTTTTTCAATTGTACAAATAATATTTATGCATTTTTCAGATTCACCAGTCATTTATTCCATTTTTCAATCTGCTGTTAAGCCAAACTATTGAATTTTGTATTTTATTTTTATCTAAAGAATCTATATTTGTTCATTTTTATAGTTTTCATTTCTCTATCATCTTTTTATTTTGGCTATATTTTCTTTTAATTCCTTTAAGATGTTAGTATAAATATATAATACAAATATTATGTATTCACATTTGAATATATATTCATAGTATATGTTTATTATATAATTATTAGTTATATATCATATATAATATATTAATTATTATATAATTATATAGTTATTTACAGAAAAAGAACTTTAAATAATATATATTTCTTATATATTTATATATTATTATTTTCCATTTCATATATAATATAAATATGTAAGATAAATATATTATTTAAATTTATTTTTCTGTAAATACATCTGAGTCACCTTCTTGTAGATTTCTATTAACTGCTAATTAGATATGTTTTCCATTTCTTTGCAAGTCCAGTATTTTTTATCGCATACTGGACGTCGTCCATGCTATGTTGTCAAGAGTCTTACTGCTTTTATCTTTTTCTGAAAAATACTGATTTTTGCTTCAGCTCAAAGTTAAGTTTCCTGGACTAAAACTTTAAACTCTGACATCCCTACAATGGCAGTGAGAACAACTTTTTATTCTTTCAGCATTTCAATGATTGGTTTTTGGTAGGAAATTAGGGCCTGCCTTCCTCCCTCCCTCCCTCCCTTCCTTTCTTCCTTCCTTCCTTCCTTTTTTTTGAGACAGTCTCACTCTGTCATTCAGACTAGAGCGCAGTGGTGTGATCTTGGTTCACTGCAACCTCTGTCTCTCCGGTTCAAGCGATTCTCCTTCCTTAGCCTCCCACATAGGTGGGATTACAGGGGCCCGCCACCATACCCGGCTAATTTTTGTATTTTTAGTAGAGGTAGAGTTTCACCATGTTGGCCAGGCTGGTCTCAAACGCCTGATGTCAGATGATCCGCCCCCTTTGGCCTCCCAAAGTGCTAGGATTACTGGCATGAACCACGGTGCCCAGGCAGGGCTGTTCTTTCTATAGCTTCATTTTCCATGATTTTATTCTTTCTGTCCAAGCTGCTTCTGAATGCCTATACTCTGTACTGTAACTCCCCAAGCAAGTTATACTGTGACTTTCTGCTTAAGTCCAGTCCACATTATTTCAAATGAAGAATGTCTCCAGGTGAAGAGCCATACACACAGGAATTTTATCTAGTAAAGTTTAGTATCTTCAGAAGATGTAGAAATCTAAACAAGGTAATTTAACATAGATATTACTAATATGTATCAAACTTTACATATCAAAAATAGAAAATATACCTGTTTCTCAGACAAACATGGGATATTTCAACAAGTGATAAAATATTTGATCACAACATAAACATCAGTAAAGTTAGAGTTATTGCAAATAAATTGTTAAAAATATTACAAACAGCACTCATCACAATGCATAAAATAGAAATTGGTAACAAAATCTAAAACCGAAAACTCTTCTAACTAGAAATTAAAAATAAAAATATTTTTGTAGAAAACCTTGTAGTATAAAATACTTGGATACAAAGAAAAATAGGATCCGATATTACAGAAGTTGTAAAACATAATTATCGGTAATTATATGCTGCTCTTTATTATTATTTTCCATTTCATTATTAAGGATTTTATTCTCAGTTAAATTCTAAATATTTAAGTTAAGGAAAAAAATATACCATTATTTTGAAATTCCCTTCTCTACCTTACATTCATTCTATCTCAGGCTAGCCTTTAATAAGTATTAGAATGCCTCTATTAAATTTAAAGAAATATCTACAAGTGGAATCCCTGGGTCATGTGGTTGTTCTGTTTTTAAATTTTAAAGTAACTTTCATAATTTCATTGTGATAATCATTTCAAAATTATATTTATATCAAATCCTCACACCATATACCTTAAATATATATAATTTTTATCAATTATATTTCAATAGAACTGTAAAAAAAGAAAATATCTCCAGTGAAAAGACTGGCCAGTTTTTTCTTAATTATTAGCTCTTAAGTAAGAGCATTACTTTATCTGAAAGACAGAATTACACTGAGGAATTTTTTTTTTTTCATTTTCTCATTCCCCAGTATGAATCTGCACAATTACATAACCTTCCAAACTCTTTCTTTTTTTTTTCATTTTCAGAAACAAGTTCTCACTCTCTTGCCCAGGCTGGAGTGCAGTCATGTCACTGCACTCTAATGTCTCACTGCAATGTCTCACTGCAGCCTCAAATTCCTGGACTTAAGCAATCCTCCTGCCTCAGGCTCCTAAATGGCTGACCACAGGCATGAGTCACCACACCCACCTAATTTTTAAAATTACGTTTGGTATAGATGGGGATCTCTCTATGTTGCTCAGGCTGATCTTGAACCCTTCAGGCTATCTTCCCACTCCACCTCTCCAAAATGCTTACAAGTTCTTATTATCTCTTCCTGTTTTACTTCATATTTTACTAATCTGAGTAACACTATATTCTATAGGATTATCTGTGTAACCTCTATATTAATGCAAATTCTAGTCCATATTTTCTTTTCTACCCTTCGTTTATCTGGAAAGTATATATCACCATAATTTCTTGTCTGAATAATTACTAAACTGCATATTGTTCTTTATAATTTACAAATTACTGAAATCCTCAAAGTATTTTTATCTATATTTTACAAAAAGTGAAGGATATTGAAATGTAATAACCCTTTAAGTGAATTCACTACTTCGCAATGACAGTATGTTGCTGATCTGAAACCTTAAGCAAGGTTTTGCCTGTCAGATTTTTTTTTCTTTTTTTCTTTTTCTTTTTTTTTCTATCTTTTTTTTTTTTTTTTTTTGAGACGAAGTCTCGCTCTGTCACCCAGGCTGGAGCACAGTGGCGTGATCTCGGCTCACTGCAACCTCTGCCTCCCGATTTCAAGCGATCCTGCCTTGGCCTCCCAAGTAGCTGGAACTACATGCACATGCCAACATGCCCTGCTAATTTTTGTATTTTTAGTAGCAACAGTGTTTCATTGTGTTATTCAGGATGGTCTCGATCACCCAACCTCATGATCCGTCCATCTCAGCCTTCCAAAGTGCTGGGATTATAAGTGTGAGCCACCGTGCCTGGCCGCCTGTCAGATTTAATGCTGTTTTTCACACAATGCAGGATTACTTGGTGAATTAATCTATAAAGTTTGAACATATTTGTTCCCCAGTATCATAATGGCAAATAAAAAATGTTTCAGTACTAATAATGGTGATTTATTTCACTAGATAGTCATGCTCAATAGCAAGAATTCATAAGGAAGCTGATCAGAGATGGGGAAATAATTGTGACCCTAAGCTTTTCAAGAGTCTAACAGAGAACATAGTCCAATATAATTAACCTGCTTAAATATGTTAGCATGAACCCAAGGATATCTGTGACTGACAGCAGGTGCCTAAATCTAAGATGATTTCCCCTCTAATGAGAGTTCAATTATAGATGGAAAGAAACTTTCTTTCTTTGTCTCACATGAGCAACACAAGTCTATTTAAAGAGTGATGCAATTGGAGTAGTAGCAAACCTGGGACCTGTCAAAATGGTATATTCATTTTAGGTGAAGCTGATTTAAACTTTAAAAAGTAATACAATTACTACTAATTTAGTGATTTTAGAAATGGGAGTACAAGCTTGTAATAAGCATTCCATGGGAAAGCACTGTAAAGTAGCATTTGAAATGGAGAAGATGTAATAAAATAGGATCATTTTTATAATGTAATATTTGAAAACCCATGACCATAAAAATATACAGTATATAATGGTGTATTAGTCTGTTCTTACACTGTTATAAAGAACCACCTGAAACTGGGTGATTTATAAAGAAAATAGGTTTAATTGACTCACAGTTCCAATGGCTATATAAGAGACATGGCTGGGGAGGCCTCTGTAAACTTAAGATCGTGATGAAAGGGAGAAGTATAAGCAAGCAGGTATTCAAATGGCAGTAGAAGAGGGAGAGAAAGGAAGGAGGAAGGACCACACATATTTAAACCAGCAGATCTCATGAGAAGTTAACCTCACAAGAACAGTAAAGGGTAAATCCTCCCCCATGATCCAATCACCTCCCCCCAGGTCCCTGCCCCAACATTGGGAATTACATTTCAACATGAGATTTGGGTGGGGACATAGAGCGAAACAATATCATTCTGCCCCTGGCTCCTTCCAAATCTCATGTTCTTCTCATGTTTCAAAAGACAAATTATGCCTTCCTGACAGTCCCCCAAAGTCATAACTCATCCCAGCATTTACTCAAAATTCCAAGTCCAAAGTCTTATCTGAGAAAAGTCTTCTCTGCCTATGAGCCTGTAAAATCAACAACAAGTTAATTACTTCCAAGTAACAATGCAGGTACAGTCATTGGGTAAATGCTCTTATTCCAAGTGAGAGAAATTGGCCACAACAAAGGGGCTACAGACCCTATTCACATCTAAAACCCAGAAGGGCAGTAACTAAATATTAAAGCTCCAAAATAATCTCCTTTGACTCAACTGCTCACACCTAGGGCACACTGATGCAAGGGGTGGGCTTCCAAGGCTTTGGGCAGCTCCTACCTCATGACTCTGCAGGGTACAGCCCTCACAACTGCTTTCATGGGCTGGTATTGAGTGCCTGCAGCTTTTCCAGGTGCATGGTACAGGCTGTGGGTCAGTCTACAATTCTGGGGTCTAGAGGACAGTGGCCCTCTTCTCACAGTTCCACTACAGAGTGCCCCAGTGGGGACCCTGTCAGGGGGCCTCCGACCTCACCGTTCCCCTCTGCATTGTCCTAGTAGAGGTTCTCCATGAGGCCTTCGTCCCTGTAGCAGACTTCTGCTGGACATTCAGGTGTTTCCATACATGCTCTGAAATCTAGGCGGAGGTTCCAAATATCAATTATTGCCTTTTGTGTACCTGTAGGTCCAACACCACATGGAAGCTGCCAAAGCTTGAAGCTTGCCCCTCTGAAGCAATGGCCCAAGTTGTATGTTGGCCTCTTTTAGCTACAGCTGGTGCTGGAGTATCTGGAATTCAGGGTGCCATGTCTTGAAGCTGCACAGAGCAGTGGGGCCCTTGGCCTGTCCCACAAAACCGTTTTTCCCTCCTAAGCCTATGGACCTGTGATGGGAGGGGCTGCAATGAAGGTCTCTGAAATACCTTGGAGGCATTTTCCCCATTATCTTGGCTACTAACATTTGGCTTTTTTTTTACTTATGCAAATTTCTGCAGCCTTGAATTCCTCCCCCCCAAAATGGGTGTTTCATTTCTACCCCATGATCAGGCTGCAAATTTTCCAAACTTTTATGCTCTGCTTCCCTTTTAAAGATAAATTCTCTTTGCTTATGCAGATGGCCATAGGCTTTTAGAAGCAACAAGACCACTTCTGAATACTTTGCTGCTTAGAAATTTCTTCCACCAGATACCCTAAATCGTCTCTCTCGAGTTTAAAGTTCCACAGATCCCTAGAGCAAAGGCACAATCCTGCCAATCTCTTTGGTAAAGCTAAAGAAGTTTGACCTTTACTCAATTTCCTAATAAGTTCTCATCTTTATCTGAGACCACCTCAGCCTGGATGTCATTGTCCATGTCACTATCAGCATTTGGGTCACAACCATTCAAAAAGTCTCTAGGAAGTTCCAAACCTACCCTCATCTTCCTGTCTTCTTCTGTGCCCTTCAAACTGTTCCAACCTCTGCCTGTTAATCAGTTTCAAAGTTGCTTCCACATTTTTCAGCATCATTGTAGCAGTGCCCCACTTACCTGGTACCAGTTTTCTGTATTACGCTGTTATCACAATGCTATAAAGAACTACAAAAGACTGAGTAATGTATAAAGAAAAGTGGTTTAATTGACTCATAGTTCCACAGGCAGCACAGGAGGCATGTCTGGGAGGCCTCAGGAAACTTACAGTTATGGTGGAAGGGTGAAGGGGAAGCAAGCACATCTTCACATGGTGGCAGAAGAGACAGAGAACAAAGCAGGAAGTGCCACACACTTTTAAACCATCAGAACTAATGAGAACTCACTATCACAAGAACAGCAAGGGATAAATCTGCCCTCATGCTCCAATCACCTCTGATACAGTTTGACTCTGTGTCCCCACCCAGATCACATCTTGTAGCTCCCATAATTCTCACTGGTTGTGGGAGGGACCTGGTAGGAGATAATTGAATCATGAGGATGGGACTTTCCCATGCTGTTCTCATGATACTGAATAAGTCTCATGAAATGTGATGGCTTTAAAAACAGGAGTCTCCATCCACAAGTTCTTTCTCTTTGCCTGCTGTCATCCATGTAAGACATGACTTGTTTTTCCTTGCCTTGCACCAAGATTCTGAGGCCTCCCCAGCTTCATGGTACTGTAAGTCCATTAAACCTCTTTATTTTGTAAATTGCCCAGTCTTTGGTATGTCTTTAACAGCAGCATGAAAATGGACTAATACAGTAAATTGGTACCAGTAGAGTACCAGTAGAATGGGGTGCTGCTGAAAAGATACCTGAAAATGTGGAAGTGATTTTGGAACTGGCTAACAGGCAGGGGTTGGAACAGTTTTGAGGGCTCAGAAGAAGACAGGAAAAGGTGGAAAAGGTCAGAACTCCCTAGAGACTTGCTGAATAGCTTTGATGAAAATGCTGACAATGATATAGACCATGAAATCCAGGCTGAGGTGGTCTCAGATGGAGATGAGGAACTTGTTGGGAACTGGAGCAAAGGTGTTTCTTGTTATGTTTTAGCAAAGAGACTGGTGACATTTTTCCCCTGCCCTAGAGATTTGTGAAACTTTGAACTTGAGAGAGATTATTTAGGGTATCTAGCAGAAGAAATTTCTAAGCAACAAAGCATTCAAGAGTTGACTTGGTGCTATTAAAGGCATTCAGTTTTATAAAGGAAGCAGAGCAAAACAGTTCAGAAAATTTGCAGCCTGGCAATTTGATAGAAAAGAAAAACCCACTTTCTGAGAAGAAATTCAAGCCTGCTGCAGAAATTTGCATAAGAAACAAGGAACAAAATGTTAATCCCCAAGACAATAGAGAAAATGCCTCCAGGATATGTTAGAGGTCTTCATGGCAACCCCTCTCATCACAGGCCTGGAGGCCTACAAGGAAAAAATGGTTTCATGGGTTGGATGCAGAGTCTCTGTGCTGTGTGCAGTGTAGGAATTTGGTGCCCTGTGTCCCAGTTACTCCAGCCATGGCTGAAAGGGGCCAATGTAGAGCTTGGTCCATGGCTCCAGAGGGTGCAAACTCCAAACTTTGGTAGTTTCCATGTGCTGTTGAACCTGTGAGTGCACAAGAATCACGATCTGGGGTTTGGGAACCTCTGCCTAGATTTCAGAGGACGTATGGAAATGCCTGGATGCCCAGGCAGAAGTTGGTTGCAGGAGCAGAGCCGTTATGGAGAACATCTGCTAGGGTCATGCAGAAGGAAAATGTAGGATTGGAGTCCCCACAAAGAGTCATTATTGGACACTGCCTAGTTGAGCTGTGAGAAGAGGGCCACCATGCTCCAGACCCCAGAATGGTAGATTCACTGACAGCTTGCATTGTGCACCTGGAAAAGGCTGCAGACACTCAACGGTAGCCCATGAAAGCAGCTGAGAGGGCTGCTGTACCCTGCAAAGCTGCAAGGGCAGAGCTGCACAAGACCATGCGAACTTACCTCTTGCATCAATGTGACCTGGATGTAGGACATATAGTCAAAGGAATTTAGACTTTTATCTCATTTATTTATTATTTTATCCCATTTTATTTAGACAATTTATCCCATTCCGATCAGCTGTATATACCCAATTCCTGTACCCCCATTGTATCTAGCAAGTAACTAACTTGATTTTGATATTACGGGCTTATAGACAGAATGGACTTGCCTTGTCTCAGATGAGATTTTGGACTGTGGACTTTTGATTTAATGTTGGAATGAGTTAAGACTTTGGGGGACTGTTGGACGGCATGATTGGTTTTGAAATGTGAAGAGTTGAGATTTGTAAGCGGCAAGGCATGGAATGATATTGTTTGACTCTGAGTCCCCACCCTAATTTCATCTTGCAGGTTCCTTAATTCCTACATAATTCCCTTCATATTGTGGGAAGGGACCCTGTGGAAGATAATTGAATCATGGGGGCAGGTCATTCCCATACTGTTCTCATGATAGTGAATAAGTCTTATGAAATGTGATTGTTTTAAAATTGGGAGTTTCCCTGCACAAGCTCTCTCTCTTTGCCTGATGCCATCCGTATAAGACATGACCTGCTCCTCCTTGCCTTCCACCATGATTATGAGGCATCCCCAGCCACATGAAACTTTAAGTCCTTTAAACCTCTTTCTTTTGTAAATTGCCCAGTTATCAAACTTAAAAGTTATTTATAACCAACCACTTAAATTAAAATGGAAGAGGAACTTATAATTTTCTAATATTTACTATAAATGCAATGATTCAATATGCCAAATAAATTTTTGTGTCTACCTTATTAGTGAATTACATTAGAATGCATAAGAGTCACACAATTGAAAAAAATAGACTGTCCAAATTTGTCTGTTTTCACTTAGTAGTTTTGGGCTAGTAATTGCTAAATAAACAGCAGTTGTTTATTTTTTTAATAGTTATTTGTTTTATGTATATAAAGATGCTTGTATTAGTTTTCTATTATGGTATAACACAGTGATTTAAAACAATACAGTTATGTACATCAGAAATTCAGGCATAACTCAAATAATTTTTAGGCTCAGGATTTCAAAAGGTTAAATTTAAGATATCAGCTGGGCTGAAGTCTCTTATGGAGGCTTAAGTAGGAAAGAATCCATTTCTAAGTGCATTTAGGTTGTTGGCAGGATTCAGTTCCTTAACGTAACGTTCAGGTCCATGATTGATTTGAGTTAATTTTTGTGAAAGGTATAAGGTCTGTGTCTGTGTCTCTCCCTTCCCTTCCCTCCTCTCCCCTCCTCTCCCTCCCCTCCCCTAACTCTCCCCCTTTCCTCCCTCCCCCTTCCCTCCCCTCCTCCTCCCCTTCTTCCTCTTCGCCCTTTCCCTCCACCCATTCCCCTTCCCCTTCCTTCCCTTTTCTTCCCTTCCCTTATTCCTTCCTTCATTTCTTCTTTTCTTCTCTCCTTCCTTCCCTCCTCCCTCTCTTCCTCCCTTCCTTCTTTCTTTCTTTTTTTTTTGGTCATGTGGATATCCTGTTGTTCCAGCACCATCTGTTGAAAAGACAGTGTTTTTTCTCCCCAATTATTATTATTTTAAATTTTTTTTTTTTTTTTTTTTTTGAGACGGAGTCTCGCTCTGTCGCCCAGGCTGCAGTGCAGTGGCCGGATCTCAGCTCACTGCAAGCTCCGCCTCCCGGGTTCACACCATTCTCCGGCCTCAGCCTCCCGAGTAGCTGGGACTACAGGCGCCCGCCACCTCGCCCGGCTAGTTTTTTGTGTTTCTTAATAGAGACGGGGTTTCACCGTGTTAGCCAGGATGCTCTCTATTTGGCTATTTCTTATAGCTTCAATTTCTTTGCTAAAACTTTGTATTTTTACCTTTCATTCAAGGGAATTCATAATTACCTATTGAAGCAGTTTGTAATGTCTTCTTTAAAATCTTTGTCAGAGAGTTTCAATATCTAATTCATCTCAGTATTCGCATCTGTTGAATATCTTTCTAATTCAAGTTGTAATCTTACTTGTTCTTGGTATAATGAGTCATTTTTATTGCATTCTCTGTCATTTTGAATATTATCTTGGGATACTCCTCATACTGTTTAATTCTATTTTACAAGCTAACCTTTTTGTTTAGATTTAGCTCGTAGGTTGTGACCTACTGCTGCGGACGGCAGTTACAATAAAAAATTAGTTTTCTGGGCCTCTGAAATGCTATTCTGGTCTGTTTAATTCTTCCAACTCTGCTTGAATTCTTGCTAGATCCCTGCTGGTGTCATCTACAGAGACAGAAGACAATTATTAGCCACCTATTGTCATTATGTGGCTTTGAGGAATTAGGACCCTTGGACTCATGGATGGAAAGCATTCACTCTGGCCTGTTTTTTGACCACCTATTGTAGGGGGTGTTCCCATTATACGTCTGCTGATGCCAGCATGGGAGAGAAGTGCCTACTTAGGCCACCTTTTGACACTTGGTAAAGAGCTGAGATATACTGACCCTGAGTTCCCTTCTGCTATTTATCAAAGAGTTGGAAGACTCCTGGTCTTGATCTTTTGCTGCTTCTAAGTGGAGGACAATATGTTTTCAAGTCTGGCTGGCTCTATGCTATTGGCTGGAAGATTGTGAAACTCGCATCATAGATCTTCTGCTGTTGAGTAAAGGACAGGGACATGCAGGCTTGCTGGTGCCACCAGTGTAGGCAGATGGGCTCGTCTTGCTTACTAAGTTTATGGGACAAAAGTTGGGTAAGACTGTCTGGGTCCTGGTTGCCACTGCTGTGGGTAAATTGGGACTGCTACTGCGAGTGGTTGTGGGAAGGAAATGTGCTGGCTGCCCAGGTTACATTGATGCCATTGCTATTGAAATGGGAAAAGTTCCCTTGTCTCCCTCTCAGTACATGCAATGGCAGTGTGGCTCACTTCTTTGATGCCCCACTGCTCAAAACCTCTAGGGGGAGCAGGCGGACAAGCAGGCCATGGGGAGCACGAGCTCTGACCCCAAGGCAGCATCTAGAGTTGAGTGTTTACAGCTCCTGAAGCCCCATTAGGAATGTGTTACAGTGCGCTCTTTCAGTTTAGTCATCTGCAGGTGGCTTGTGTTAATCAGCTCTATTAGATTCTCTGCCATATTGCAAGGACAGAGGGCTTTCTGTATCTTGAGTTCTTCCTTAGTGTACCGATAAAATCGGATCACACATGGGCTTGGAGAATGAATGCAAGGTTTTATTGAGTAGAGGTAGCTTTCAGCAAGGTGAATGGGGAGGCCAGAAAGGGGATAGAGTGGGAAAGTGGTTTTTCCTTGGAGTCAGGCTGCCCAGCAGCCAGACTCTCTTCTGACCACACTTGGCAGAATTCTACATTGTCTGCATCATTCTGCCATTGACAGCTTGCTGGAGTCTGTACGTGTGTTCTTGTGCTGATGTGTTCTTCTGCTCCTCTACTTCTCTTGACGTTCAGTTGCTTGTGTCTGCCTGCTAGGGTCTCAGGGTTTTTATAGATATGGTATGGGGGCGTGGCAGACCAGAGTGGTCTTGGAAAACACAGCATTTGGGCATGAAAACAGGAGTGCCTGTCCTCACCTCGGTCTGTGGGAACAGGCCTGAGGGTGGACCCTTAGCCAGGTGCCCTACCTTTCTCTACCCAGCACTTCCCTGCCTCACCCATATCACTGTGAAAGATTGGCCTGCTGCTGCCAATAGATGTGAAGGAGGGATGGGTTAGCACCCATTCCTCTGCTAGCACTGCTGTGGCTGGGCTTTCCCTTTCGTAGGAATTTTAGTCAGAGAATGTAGACATTTCTTCTCTCCCTCTCCTCTCTTTCCTTCTCTCTTTCTTTAGGGGAGTGTGTGTGTCGGGCTGGGGGGTGTCTATACCTACTAGTATTTCTGGATTGTCATTTCCCTTGTTGCCCATATTGTCCAGCCTGGATATTTAGGAGATAAAGATAAAACCAAGGTAACTCATCATGTGTTTCTTCAGGTCCCGAGGTCCTTATACAGTAGAGTTTTAAACCTTTCAGATTCCATTTATGACTGTCTATTAAATTAAGTAAAATTTTTTCAGGGTATTTAGTTGTACTTAGAGGGGAAAAACTGGTAAACTGAAGTTTATGCTATTATATCCTGAAAGATAAGCTGGTGTTTTTGTAAAATTGAAAAAAAATCTTTTAATAACTTTTATTACCTAATGCTTAAGATATTAGAAATTTCTACTGTATGAGATGTTAATGATACACAGTATGTGGTGTAAAATGTGCAAAATTAGTGAGCTTTTTTCCTCCTTTTTAAACTAAAAATACCTTTTTTGCCAGATAGTCTTAAAACAAAAGGTACTTGAGATAACCTTACGTTTCTTCAAATTAATCTTTATATTTTTGATTTTTTTTAATTCACGAAAGAAAAAAATAGGTGATTTATTTTTAAAGTTAGGCTTCGTTATTTTAAATTAACTAGATGTAAATTAGTAGTAATAATTTGTGATAATATAGAACACAAAAATGCTAAAACAAAAGATGCAATTTGAAGAAAAATACAGATTGAGATAAAATTTTGTACAAGAGTTTTAAAAGAAAAACTTATGAAATATCAAGTTTAGTTACTGAGTAGCATGTCTATAATATTATCAATTACAGACATAGAAGTTAAAATTGTTACACACGTGTTGGTTTAAGGAGACTAAGAGAAATACAATGTTATATCTAGGAAATGTAAAAAAAGACATTAGTGGAAAAGTGGAGAAACCTAAATAATATGTAAGGTTTAATTAGTAGTATTTGACCAATGTGCTGTTGTTATGTAAGATGTGAACATTAGAACAGGGTAGGTACAGAGTATATATGAAAACACTCTGGACTATTTTCTCTTTTTAACTTCTAAAATTATTTCAAAATAATGAGCTTAATAAACACTCTAAAAAGTCTTTAGTAGGATATTAGCTTCCTTCTTATATTATTGATTTTATTTTGTATTACAAATCTTAAAAAGAATGAATGAATAAGTTCTGGTATAAAATTTAATTTTATTATGGATAAGAAGAAAACAGCTCACATATTAACAAATATTTAAAGACCAACTGTGAGCTACAGTGTCAGATTAGCATCCCTGGGAGTCCAAAGACAAGGGGAGAAGGCTCCACTCTTTAGCTTTTTGCCCACAGGCTTCTGTTAAGTGCTCAAAAAAACAAACAAACAAAAAGACTGGAGGAAGGTCAGGGGACCTGAGGGAGCTGCCTGTGGTGGTTTTGTAAGGCTTGCTAAGACTTGAAGACAGAGCAGGAGTAACTGTAGAAGGCCAAATGTCTTCTGAGCTCTGCATGATTGAAATATTGGCATAAAACCAGCTGGTGCCCCAGACCCTTCTCAAGAAGAATTAAACTACATGGGATGCAGGAGGAGAAGCAAACAACATTCCCATGCCCCAGATCAGGGCCTGCTCTCCTGAGAAGTGAAGATCAACTTGGAGGGAAGAAAAAATTCCACCCACATCCCAGTTCCTGACCTAATCCCAGGCAAAGGTCAGCTGTCACTCCTTCATGCTCTATAATGATATTATCTAAAATTCATCTGTCATATGGTGGGAGGATATGAGCAGACAATCTTTTCATGCTGAGGTTCTTGCACTGATTCAAATTGAAGTATGCAGGTTCTGGAAAATGGACTAGAAACTGGCTGGCCACAAGCACCCATGGACACATGTAAGAGTTCAACTGCTACAGGAGGAGGTGAAGGGAATTTACCTGTACCTTAGATTCTGCCCTGGAATAGAGACAGAGGTTGGAGCAGCAGTATTAAGAAAACCTCACTCTTGAGGCAGAACTCATGGAACCTTTCTATAATATACCGAACGAAGAGAATCAAGAAACTTCCAGGCTCTGTCATGAGAAAGTACTATTTTTAAATATCAAATAATCTAACATATATGTCATTATAACCCAGAAGATGAATGGAAAACGATGAGGCAGTAAAAAATTGTGTTTGAAAAGATAATTGAAACTGGCCCAATAGTCTCATAGACTGTTCTTTTGGATAAAAATGGAAATTTACCCTTCTGCTGTTAAAAGCTGTATTTGTTTTATCTGAGTTCCTTCCTCAGGAAAGGACCTTCATGCCTGTCAATAAAAGTATCAAAGAACTGAAACTCACCAGATGACAGCACCAGATGTATTCTTGCCACACCCCCACCACCAAGTTCTTGTTTTCTTACACATTTCTTCCCTGCTATATAAACCCTTAGTTTTAGTCAGTCAGGGAGATGGATTTGAGACTGAGCTCCTATTGCCTGACCTGCAACACCTGGATAAGGCTTCTTTCTTGGGAATACACTTTGTCTCAGTGATTGGGTTCCTGTGTGGTGAGCAGCAGGACTTAGACAAACTCCTGATATTTTGGAAACAGAATGAGGATTCCCAAAATTCATTAATGACCAGCCACAGATTCCAGAAACACAGACAAGCAAAAAGCAAAAAGCAGAATAAGTTTTTTTTCTCTACTTCTCATATTATTCTTTCTCTCCCCTCCCAATTTTTTTGTTATATCATTTTATTTCGTCTGAGAATATACCTCTTATGTTGTATTCTGCAAACAAAATCACAGCGTTTTTGTCTTGCTCCTTGAGTTAAGTAAACTGCCTACTTACAAGCAGTCTTTTTTCTTTCTTTCTTTTTTTTTTTTGAGACCGAGCCTTGCTCTGTCGTCCAGGATGGAGTGAGTGGCATGATCTCAGCTCACTACAGCCTCCACCTCCCAGGTTCAAGTGATTCTCCTACCTCAGCCTCCCAAGTAGCTGGGATTTCAGGTCCCTGCCACCACGCCTGGCTAATTTATTTTTAGTAGAGATAGGGTTTCTCCATGTTGGCCAGGCAGGCTGGTCTCAAACTCCTTATCTCAGGTGATCTGCCTGCCTTGGCCTCTCAAAATGCTGGGATTACAGGTGTGAACCACTGCACCTGGCCACAGCCAGTCTTTTGTTCTTGGTTTTTTTGTTTTTCTTTTGAAGCAGTGTCTCACTCTGTCACCCAGGCTGGAGTGCAGTGGTGTGCTTACAGCTCACTACAGCCTCATCCACTCGGGCTCAGGTGATCCTACCACCTCAGCTTTCCAGGTAGCTGGGACTACAGGTGCATGCCACCATGCCTGGCTAAGTTTTTGTATTTTTTGTGGAGACAGGGTTTGCGACGTTGCCCTTGCCCTGTCTGGTCTCAGACTCCTGGGTTTAAGCCCTCCACCCATCTCGGCATCCCAAAGCACCATGATTATAGGTGTGAGCCACTGCACTCAACCATTTTGTTGATTTTTTAAGTTACATCTTGCTTGGCTTGGTTCTTCTAGGAGTTTCACTAAAAGTTTATTGGGAATAATGGTTCTATGTTCTTAGCAGAGTGAAAACTATTTTCTGTTGCTTTTGTGTACAGTTATGCATCACATGATGATGAGGATACATTCTAGGAAAAGCATTGGTAGGTGATTTTCTTTGTTCAGATATCATAGAGTGCAATTACACAAATGCAGATGGTCCAGCCTACTACACACCTGGATTATATAGTAGAGCCTATTGTTCCTAGGCAATAGACCTGTATAGCATGTTATTGTACTAAATAGTGTATTCAAACTGTAAAATCATGGTATCTGTATATGTAAATTTATCTAAACATAGAAAAGATACAGCAAAAGTATAGTATAAAAGATAAAAAATAGTACATAAGCATAGGGCACTTATGAATGGAGCTTGTGGGACTAGAAGTTACTTTGGGTGAGTCAGTGAGTGACTGCTGAGTGAATGGGAAGGCCTAAGACATTACTGTACACTATGTGGACTTTACAAACACTGTACACTTTGGCTACACTAAATGTATTTTTAAAAATTATTTTTGAATAATAAATTAATCTTAGCTTACTGTAACATTTTTTACTTTAGAATCCCTAACTTTAGAGTTTTACTTTTTTAACTTTTTAACTCTTTTGTAATAACCTTAGCATTTGTACAACCACACAAAATTTTGTGTATATTCTTCTGTAAGTACTTTTCCCATTTTTAATTTGTTTAAAGATTCAATTTTTTTCCTTAAAATCTAAGACACGACACACATGTTAGCCTAGGCCTACATGGAGTCAGTATAATAGATATTATTGGCTCCCACCTCCACATCTCCCACTGGAATGTCTTCAAGGGCAATAACTCGCATGAAGGGGTCATTTCCTATGATAACAATGCTTTCTTCTGGAATACCTCCTGAAGGACTACCTGAGGCTCTTTTACTTTTTTTTTTGTAAGTAGGTGTAAAGTCTGAAATAATGATGAAAGTATAGTATAGAAATTGTGTAAACCAGTAATATAGTCAACTGTACATAATTGTATGTGCTATCATTTTATATGACTGCCAGTACAATAAGTTTGCACTAACATCACCACAAGCACATGAATAATGCATTGTGCTATTATGGTAAAATGGCTAGGATATCACAGGATAATGAGTATTTTTCAGCTCCAATTTAATTGTGTGGGCCCACTGTTGTATTTATGTTCTGTTGGTGACTGAAACATCATAATGCATTACATGACTATATTTGTTAATGTATAAAATTCTTGGGTGAATTTTCTCTTCTCCTTGAGAAATTAAAATAAAATGTTCCACTCTCTTTAGCTTCGGCCATTGTTCTAGAGCAGTGTCAGATCAGTTTTCATTCTTTTAATTCTTTGTAAGTAAAATAGTATTCTTGCCTTGCAGTACAAGTTTTCTGTTTATATGTCTTTGAAGCCAATTACCTTTGCTGGCTTAGGGTTGACTCTTCTGGATCCTTGTGCATTCAGATCGTCTTTATTAAAGGAAGCCTTTATTTTGGGTTACACCTACAAATATTTATTCTACTTCTCTCTCTCTCTTTTTTTTTTTTTTTTTTTGCGCGACGGAGTTTTGCTCCTGTTGCTCAGATTGGAGTGCAATGGCTTGATTTCAGCTCACTTCAACCTCCACCTCCCAGGTTCAAGCAATTCTCATGTCCCAGCCTCCCGAATAGCTGGGATTAGCTGGAATTACAGGCGCATGCCACCACACATGGCTAATTTTTGAATTTTTGGTAGACATGGGGTTTCATCATGTTGGTCAGGCTGGTCTTGATCTCCTGGCCTCAGGTGATCTGGTCACCTTGGCATCTCAAAGAGCTGTTGAGAGGCGACAATGTGCTAGTAGCCCTCCCTTGCTCTGGGTGCCTCCTGGGCCTGGGCATCCGATCTGGCTGTGATAGAGGAGCCCTTCAGCCCCCGGCTGTGGGGGCCCCTCTCTGGGGCTGGTCCATGCCTGGAGCAGGCTCCCTCTGCTGGCAGGTGGGTGTGGAGGGACAGGCGCGGGCGGGAACTGGGGCTGCCCGCAGCGCTCTTGGGCCAGCCTGACTTGCGGGTGGGCGCGGGCTCCGCCGGCCACACTCAGAGCGCCCCAGGCAGTGAGGGGCTTAGCACCTGGGCCAGCAGCTGCTGAGGTTTGCCCGGCTGCCCCAGCACTGCCGGCCCGCTGGTGCTGCTTTCTCTGTGGACCTCAGCCGCCTCTGGGAGGGGCAGGGCTCGGGACCTGCTGCCCACCCGCCCTGGTGGGCGGCTCCTGTGGGACCAGAGCCTTCCCAATGGGCACCACCCCCTGCTCCTGGTCTCAGAGTCCCATTGACTGCCCAAGGGCTGAAGAGTGAGGGTGCACAGTGCCAAACTGGCGGGCAGCTCCGCCCCCGGCCTGAGCGGATCCACTAGGGGAAGCCAGCTGGGTTTCTGAGTCAGGTGGGGACTTGGAGAACTTTTAAGTCTAGCTGGATGATTGTATATGCACCAATCAGCACTCTGTGTCTAGCTCCGGGTTTGTGGATGCACCAATCAGCACTCCCTATCTAGCTAATCTGGTGGGGACTGGAGAACTTTTGTGTCTAGCTGTAGGATTGTAAATGCACCAATCAGTGCTCTGTGTCTAGCTAAAGGTTCCTAAAGGCACCAGTCAGTGCTCTGTGTCTGCTCTGTGTCTAGCTAATCTGGTGGGGACTTGTAGAACTTTTGTGTCTAGCTAAAGGATTGTAAATGCACCAATCAGCGCTCTGTGTCTAACTAAAGGTTTGTAAACACACCGATCAGCGCTCTGTCAAATTGTACCAATCAGCTCTCTGTAAAGCAGACCAATCAGCACTCTGTAAAATGGACCAATCAGCTCTCTGTAAAATGGACCAATCAGCAGGATGTGGGTGGGGCCAGATAAGGGAATAAAAGCAGGCTGCCCAGCCATCTGGGGCAATCCCCACACTGTGGAAACATTGTTCATTCGTTTTTTGCAGTGAATCTTGCTGCTGCTCACTGTTTGGGTCAGCACTGCTTTTATGAGCTGTAACGCTCACCATGAAGGTCTGCAGCTTCACTCCTGAAGTCAATGAGACCACGAACCCACCAGAAGGAAGAAACTCTGGACACATCTGAACATCTGGAGGAACAAAATCAGGACACACAATCTTTAAGAACTGTGACACTGAGGGCGAGGGTCCATGGCTTCATTCCTGAAGTTAGCCAGATCAAGAACCCACCAATTCCAGACACACTGGGATTACAGGCGTGAGCCACTGTGCCTGGCCTATTCTGCTTCTTACCTGAAGTTTTTGTAGGTTCTCCAGTTATACAATGACATATTACTGGAGTCTTTGTAATTATCCTGTGTATGCAAACTGTAAAATCATGGTATTTATATATTTTATTGGCGCATTCTCATGTTGCTATAAGGACATACCTGAGAATGGGCAATTTATAAAGGAAAGAGGTTTAACTGACTTACAGCTCAGTATGACTGGGAGGCTTCAGGAAACACAATCATGCTAGAGGACAAACATGTCTTTCTTCATAGGGTGAGATTTTGAGCAAAAGGTGGAAAGGTAATCTTTTTATAAAACCAGAACTTCTGGTGAGAACTCACTATTACAAGAACAGCATGAGAGTAACCGCCCTCATGATTTAATTACCTGCCACTTGGTCTCTCCTACCACATGTGGAGATTATGGGAACTAGAATTCAAGATGAGATTTGGGGGGAGACACAGCGAAGCCATGTCATATATCTAAATGTATCTAAACATAGAAAAGATACAATAAAAACATAGTATAAAATATATAGTCTAAATGATCTGTGTGCTAACCTCCAAATTTGTTCATGCTACAGAAATTTATTTTGATCTTAGGTCATTACTTTTTAGGTCCTTGTTCCAAAACTGAATACTAACTGATCAATTTTTATTATTCTCTTTATTTAAGTAGCATAGTTGTTTACATCATGAGCTATTTCTTTTTGTAAGTATTCATTATAATTGGCAGTGATAATTTACAAGACCATCAGTTTAAAGCAAGATCTTTCAAGGATTTGTGAAGGATTGTTTCAGGAGACGTTGAACTATTCTTAGGATCCTAGGTTCTGTGTGTATGATTAGCCTTCATTCTGAACTTACATTTGGTCTTCAGGAAAAATAAAACTGTGAGCTTATTTTCATAAGTAAATGAAACTGATTTCCTCCCCCACCACTGTAAGAATGCGTCTTCCAGATAGGAATTTGCCATTTGATTCATCATTAACCTTACTTCCTTTCATTTTCAGTATCAGAGCCAGGCTCTCTCCTGCTATCACTATCTGTATCTCCTTTTCACAATGGCAAAAAATTTAGGATGGGCAATATAGACTTTGTTCCTCATCCTGACGGTATGGCTTTTTGAGGCTCTGTGTAAGCTTCTTAGTCACATAACTGTGGCAGCGTTCCTCTCGAGCGGGCACCGGCTGTGGGGAGTCTCTCCCTTGCAGACTCCTGATTCGGCGATGGATAAATAAAGTACACTGACACGCAGATTTTCTGCTTTCCCAGTCCAGCTGAGGGTCTGAGCTGCTTGCACACTCCCTGCTGAGTTCTGTAAACAGTTGCAACTTGGCTTTGATCAGCTAGTCAGACTCACATTTATTCAGTAAGATTAATTAACAAAACCTTGAGTCAACACTATTAGAGGGTAATTGACATTGCGGACTTCCCAAGGAAAAAGCACTTAAGCACCCACGGTACATCAAAGGTTAGTTTTAAGATCATATGAGTAAACAAGCAAGCTAGGTAAACTACTCTGCCTTCCTTTATTACTACTTAAATTTGTTTAACTAAAGGTAAATATCAGATTGTCTTCAACAATATCAATTACCGAAGTTATGTGAACTTCTCGGCTTCTCGGCCTTCCAAGAATATTTGAATCTATAACTAGCTCTAATGCTTTTCCCACCAGCCTGATTGAACCCCAACACATTACCATTTAGTGTGGGTGCTAAAACTTTGCTTCACTGGAACATAGTTACCTTTTTACCAAATTTGGTGTCTTGGGGTTAGCTATTTCTTATTTTCATAAAAAATTATTTTAATATTTCTCTATTTTCTTATTTCTTTACAAATTCTTTTCAGAAAATAGAGAACTACTGATTTTTGCAAAAAAAGAAAAAAAATCAGTAGAGATTTTGCAAAAAAATCTTGATCAAAATTACAAGCTGAAAATTGCTACCAGAGTTGCTTTTACTTGAACTCAAAACCAGGAAAAACTATAATAGTGAACTAGATTATACTTTTTTCATGAGTTTATGAAAGACATTTAGGTTATACTTGACAAGAGATTACATAATTCAGTTAATTATTATTAAAAGCCTTGTTTATTCTGTATATTATTAACTTTTCAGCTTACACAAAGTAATCTAGGGCTTTCTTGCTGCTGGTTAGATAAACTGGAAATACAGATAGAAGAAAAGCTAATTGAGCTCTACTATTGGTTAGACTGGTGTTATTTCAAAGAAAATCTGTTGAAAGACTCACCTTGTCAAAATAAATGCATATTTTATACACTTTTTACTCTCTTGATTCATGTGTAAACAAGTAGCCTAATTTGACTAAATGCTACCTATGTTTTCAGTATGAACTCTTTTATTTCTTATAATTTCCCGATTATTCTATATCACTTAATTTTAATTCATTTTATTGACCAAAGTTTTGATAACTTTACTCATAAAAATTTTAATTTAATTAATATTATTTTAAGACATTTTCTCTATGACACAATCTTGATCAACAGTTTGAGTCTTGTTACACTGAGAGACCCCCATTTTGTTAAGATCCCACCACAGCCTTTCTGAGAATTCTCACATTTAAGGGAAATATGAAAATGCTTTTTATGATGAAAGGATGTTGCAAATGTGAGACATAATTATGATAATTGGCATTTTTTCCAGCACTGGATATTTTACAAAAATAAAATATATCTATCTTCCACTGTCATTGTAGAAACATAAACAAGGAGATATATTCATTCAACAAATATATATTGATTATTTCCTATATGCGACTCACTATGTTCAGCATTTATAGTATATTGGAGAGTAAGCTCGCTCTCTCTATATACAGTTAACCATTTGGTAAGAAAGATAAACAATAGTCAAACATTTATTTAAATTATACATTTTTAATTATGAAAAAGTACAAAGAAAAGACAATAAGTGAGAGGGTATTTGCATATAAATTTGAGTTAATGTAGGGTTAAAGAAGGTTCCCTGAAGAAATTATATTTGAGCTAAAATCATATAGGTAATTAGATTAGGTAGGACCAGAAAACGGTGGGATGAGGAAAAGCACATTTTTTAATCCACACCTCTCTAACTCTTTATAGACTCATGGGCTTAGACATTCCTCTAAAACAATAAAATATCAATCAATCAATATTATTTGATTATTTAATATTTTATTGAGTATATTGATTGATATTTTATTAAAACTTTAAAAACAATTGATTTGTAACTTGGACCACAGTCGTGGTGCTATTAGCCTTCAAATATGTTAAAACATGTAAATAATCAATGATTAATAATTGGTCATATTGTCAGAGACATTTGAATCAGAGTATTCATCTGGAGTAGGGGCTTGGTAAAATAAGGCTGAGACATGCTGGGCTACATTCCTAGCGGGTTGGGGCATTCCTAGTCACAGATGAGATAGAAGGTCAGCACAAGATACAGTTCATAAAGACCTTGCTGATAAAACAGGTTGCAGTAAAGAAGCCGGTTACAACCCACCAAAACCAAGATGGCCATGAGAGTGACCTCTGGCCATCCTCACTGCTGCACTCCCACCAGTGCCATGACAGTTTAGAAATGCCATGGCAACATCAGGAAGTTATCCTATATGATCTAAAAAGGGGAGGCATGAATAATCCATCCCTTGTTCAGCATGTGAAATAACCATAAAAATAAGCAACCAGCAGTCCTCAGAGCTGCCCTGTCTATGGAGTAGCCATTTTTTATTTCTTTACTTTCTAAATAAACTTGCTTTGATGTTATGGATTCACCTTAAATTCTTTCTTGTGAGAGATCCAAGAGCCCTCTTTTGGGGTCTGAATCTGGACCCCATTTCCGTTAACAACATTTGTCTCAGATATATGATTCCCAAAAATAAAAGAGAAAGAGATGATTTTAAAATTAAACATTTAATGAAAGAAACTACTTCTAGCCCTTACTACCTCAAGCTCATACAAGTAGTTCTAGTTATAGCCCAGTAGCTTTGTTTTTGTTCAAACATCTCTTTGTTTGTCTTCTCTTTGCCCTGAAAATGATCAAGTAGTTCACTAGGTGAAAATGGAAGGCTCCCAAGAGTGCGATCAAATAATGACTTTTGAAACTTCCCTGTCTGAGGTCACAAAACAATAAAAGAGGAAGGCGTATGGCAGATTGATGGCTTTATTTTACCTACTAATGTCACAGCAGTGCAGTCTTTTTGTGGGGCTGGGGGAAGTCACTTTCAACATTTACTCTGAGCAATTTATTTCATGTGTAACTTTTTGTCAGAAGATTCTCATTTTATATATTAGATCGGGTCGTGTATTTTTCAGGTTATTTTTTACACTGCAGGCAAGCAATCATTGAATATCTATCTAGCTATCCATCTATCTATCATCTATCTTTACTGTCTCTTAGCTATATAAAAATTTATTTCTCAACTTCATGATAACATTTTGAAACAAACAAGCAAACAACAATATATATATCTTACCAAAATAAAATGAATTATAAAATACAAAATATAATAAATAGTGAAGTTTTATATAGTGAGATGGTTTAATAAAAGGATGAATTTCATAGCAAATAATAAAAGTCAACAATTTAAGTAAGTGCAATAGAATGAATTTTGTTCCATGTTTTGTTCCTTGCTCTAACTGCCTCTTCCAAAAATTTGTATTCCAATAAGTTTTTTTTTGTTGTTTTGTTTTGTTTTGTTTTGTTTTGTTTGAGACAGAGCCTTGCTCTGTCCCCCAGGCTGGAGTGTAGTGGCGCGATCTCGGCTCACTGCAAGCTCCGCCTCCTGGGTTCACGCCATTCTCCTGCCTCAGCCTCCCGAGTAGCTGGGACTACAGGTGCCCACCACCATGCCCGGCTACTTTTTTGTACTTTTAGTACAGATGGGGTTTCACGGTGTTAGCCAGGATGGTCTCGATCTCCTGTTCTCGTGATCCACCCGCCTCGGCCTCCCAAAGTGATGGGATTACAGGCGTGAGCCACCGCGCCTGGTCCAATACGTATTTTAATATAAATGTATTATGAGTATAAATAATAACCTGTGCTGAATTGTAAATTATTATGGAAATTCAAGAAATCATTAGTACTATTTCTGCTTCATATTTCTTGATTATAAAATTTTAAGTAATTCCTTAAAATTTCTTTTTATAATCTTCTGAATTTATCAGTTTGTTAAAAACATAAGTTATCATAATGACTAGGAGAAAACACACTACAATTTTCATAGACAATTATTTTCTTTATTATTAGAAAACTATAACATTAAGCATGCATTTCCTTCATAATTACGTAAACACTTTGCTATAATAAAATAAAATAGATTGGTAACAATTTATGAATGACACTGCCAAAAAAAAGTTATTTAAGAAGTCAATAAGTTCTGGAAATATGACAGAAAAATTAAAAGTTAAAATAGGTAACATCGATGTAATTTAGATTAAAATATTTTTTAAAAATCTCTATTATAAGTTGATACAATAGATATCCCCTGGATACCTGAGAAATCTGGCAGAATTTTATCAACAAATTGATAAGGCAAAAATACTTCTAAAATAATATGTAATTAATTGGTGGTAATTTTTTTTTTTAGTTAAATGTAACAACCAGAGTAGGTAAAATGAAGCAGCTTTGGTGCACATATGTTGCATCCTGGTTTCTCACAGTCTGCTCTCAGGAGTGTGAATTGTGATGATCAACTTCGAAATGTTTGGCGTTATCTACTAAAATTAAATAAATGCACACTGTATGACTTAGAAATTCTAGTCCTCAGTTTACCGTGTGTGTGTGTGTGTGTGTGTGTGTGTGTGTGTATGCCTAAAAACATCTTTTTGAATCTTAGTAACAGTACTATTTGAAATAGGCATAAATTGGAAAATTCAAAGACAGTAAAATGAATATAAATATTGCTATATGTTCACACAATAAAACAATATGTGGCAGTGAGACAGAATGTATAAAAACTACATAGAACAATATAATTTAGTTTCATAAGCAAAGCTTTGAGTAAGGAAAGCTGAATACAAACATATACTACTCAATAATATGTATAAGGTTGAATTCAGCAAATTTAATCTATATCATTAGAGGTCAGAATAGTATTTATCCTTGAGCCATGTGGGATAGTAACTGCAAAAGGATAGAAGAAGAGATTTTTGGGAAATTGATATTTTGTTTCTTGACCATGATACATGTTCATGGTATTGTTCAATTTGTGAAAAATTATTGAATTAAACATGATACATGCATATATTTTATCTTCAATAAAATTTCTAAATAAAATGTACTTTCCCATAACTATGCTTTCAAATATTTTTATTCATAAAACTCACTGTTTATATAAAATTCTCATTTTCCTTAAAGATGAAAACACAAGAAAACACAAGAAAAAATTATAGTCAAGATCATTAAAACCACATTTTTTTGATATCATCAATGTATGTTTAACTATAAAAAGGAGCATATAATATTTCTATTTTCATAAAAAGATTAATTAAAATATTGCAAAAATATCATGAGGAAATGACTACCTTAAGTGCATTTTTGTGTCTTATTCTACAATGAAAGATATTTTAAACTAAAAATTCACACTGGGTTCATTTTGTTTGATTTCGTCATCTCCATGGATTAAATAAACCCGACAAATGTAAAATCTGATTTTGTTTGATGCTAATGAATGTTACCTAAATGTCTAAATCATATTGCATCAGTGGAAGTAAGAACATATAAATGGATCTGGAAATGAGGTCATTAGTCTTCCAATTACTCGAAATGAATTACTCCTTATACATTTTTCTTGGCTGTCTGTTGTGCTATGCTCATATGACTGGCCAACATTAAACTCTGTTTCTTTTATTTGAACCATTACCATAGTTTATCAGAATCTCTGATATAGCAGCTTTCTCACTCTAGCTTCTATTATGGCCATTTTTGTATTGTTTATCTTCCTTGTTGTATTGTTAGCTTTTTGTGGTCAGGGACTATGCTTTGCTTATCACTTTTATCTCTGCAAGAGCTGACCTCAAAGACTCATGTTTAGGAAGCACTCAACAATATTTATTGAATGAAGTGTTATTAATTCAGATAAGAAAACCAAGCTCTCACTGAAGACTTCAGAATTTATATTTGGAGTTTCCTGGGAGCAACAACCTACTTGAAAAGGAAATTTGTCTTAAAGCTGCTTTATTTATATTGCATTTTTATTAGAAGCAACTTTGGAGATGCCAATAGAAATTTTTATGCTAAACTATTCGTAAGAAGCCCCTTGGCAATTCTAATTGATACTTGTTCGTGCATTTTTAAAAGCTTTTATTAAGAACACATATGTTGGCCTGGCGCAGTGGCTCACATCTGTAATCTCAGCACTTTGAGAGGGTGAGGCAGGCAGATCACTTGAGGTCAGGAGTTTGAGAGCAGTCTGGCCATTATGGTGAAACCCTGTCTTTACTAAAACTACAAAAATTAGCCGGGCATGGTAGCATGTGCCTGTAATCCCACCTACTGGAGAGGCTGAGGCAGAACAATTGCTTGAACCTGGGAGATGGAGGTTGCAGTGGGTCGAGATTGTAACACTGTACCCCAGCCTGGGTAAAGAAGTGAGACTCTGACTCAAAAACAAAGAAAAAACTTTTTTTGTAGGGGCAGAGTGGCTCACACCCATAATCCCAAGTGCTTTGGAAGGCCAAGGTGGGAGGACAGCTTGAGACTGAGAGTTCCAGACCAGACTGAGCAACATAGCGAGATCTTATCTCTAAAAAAAATTGTGAAAAGCCAGGCATAGTGGCATGTGCCCGTTGTCCCACCTATTGGGGTTGCTGAGGAAGAATCGCTTGAGCCCAGGAGTTTGAGGTGGCAGTGAGCCATGATTGCACCACTGCACTCCAGTTTGGGTAACAGAGTGAGGCCCCCACTCAAAAACAAACAAACGAACAAAAAACCCACCCACATTTATTTTTTGAAAAATAAACAAAAGCTCGAGGTCAAAATAATATGATCTCAAAATCTACATAGTACATCAACAAATGTAGGTGTCTCAGAAGACACTAAAACAATTCTGCAGATAACTCGCAGTTGTCTTTGGAGGCTTCAGAGATGTCTTTACCCCTGGGAATTCTGGATAAGCTCGAAGACATAAATTATAGCTGGTGAATATAACCTGCATGCCTGATTCTCAATAATCTATTACTAGCCTAAACATTAGTTAGCTTTCCTTGATGACAGAATGAGAGGGAAAACATGATTCTTTAACGGACACATTGCTAGAGGTTAATCCACTCTGGGACTCAAATTTGATGACAACTGAGTCAGCTAAAATTTTAGATAAAGCATTTGCTTATACATAATTCATTAAAAATGACCATATATTCAAGGTACATGATCTTGAATCAAAAGCACCAGTGTTATTACCAAGGCAATATTAATCAAAGTACCATTGATTTTTGACTAGTCTAGTCCTAATTTTAATTAATCAATTATTATTATTATTTTTTGAGATGAAGTTTCGCTCTTGTAGCCCAAGCTGGAGTGCAAATGGCGCCATCTTGGCTCACTGCAACCTCCGCCTCCCAGGTTCAAGCCATCCTGCCTCAGCTTTCTGAGTAGCTGGGATTACAGACAGATGCCACCATGCTTGACTGATTTTTTTTTTTTTTTGTATTTTTAGTAGAGATGGGGTTTCGTCATGTTAGCCAGGCTGGTCTGGAACTCCTGACCTCAAGTGGTCCGCCCACCTCAGCCTCCTAAAGTGCTGGGATTACAGGTGTGAGCCACTGTGCCTGGCCCTTAGTTTAAATTCTAATAATTTTTTAAAATCTAATGTACTCATGAATGTTTGACTATGTCTTCGTAGCCAGAAAAATATCTGATTCATGAACTCTGAAAGGATAGCCCTGTGATTGTTTCTGGGTTTACCTGGAAGTTAGTTATAGACTTGTGTCTGTCATAAAGATGAAATGAGCTAGCTAGTGATTTTTAATATGTTCTTCTTTAAAGCTTAAAAGTCCTCTTGCAGAACCCAGGGCCATGGTTTGGAGATGTGTAGATGGATGGGTTATATCTGGCAACCTAGTTTGACTTCATAAGCAGTGGCGCATTAAAACAACAACAGTATCAAAAAACCTAAACACTTTGGCTGCAGCTTTCTTGAAATGAATATGCTTCTGTACTTCTTGACAGTTCATAATCCAGTGATGAAACACTTCCTGTGAAACTTAGAAAGGACCAGGAAGAGCTGAACTTGGTGGGTTTCGTGGGTCCGAGATACTTGCCTGAAGTTTTGCTCTTATACTATACTTTATTCCTTTATTTTGATTACAATCTTAAATGTCAGTTATCTGTGCAGGTTTATCAGTCCTCTCAATTATCATATCTCTGCAATCTTGCATCAACTGATTGGTAAATGCAAATTTTTCCCATAACCAAAATGGAGAGTTATGCTTCTATAGTCTATTCCATTTTTGGCAAGCTTTGTGATGCATACATAGCACATCCATAAATTCATTTGAACTGACTTAGGTCAGAAAACTCACAATGATACCAGTTAAATATGCAAATCGTTTAAATTTATGGAAAGTCATGTTTTACCATCAAAAAATCTCTGAGAGATATATTGCCAAATTTTGTCTTCTTACAAGTTAGGGATTGTAAAGGAGATTCAATTGCTTTTCCTCATTAGTTGTATAACAAATTTAAAATACACACATAAAATCTAAGGAAAAACTTTACCAAGCCTCTAGCCTCCCATTTCAGCTAGGTCACTGCTTCTAAGTCACCTGCCATGTAGAGTTTATCACAATCGGTAAACAAGCAAATTTATGCTTTCCTCCATAAAAACAGAGACTCAGGAAATTTAGGTAAATTTTTTGAATGTCACAAAGTAGTTGCTCAGACTCTTCCTTATGTAACCTACACAATGTAGATTCTCTAATGATAGTTTCCAATAAAAGCTTAATGAACATTCGTGTTATTTTAACCTGCTATTCATGTTAAGAAGCTCAAACACTGAAGTACTTGCATTTAATAAATACTGTTATTTAAAACAGAAAGCTTAATTAACTGGATACATTATCCTCATTATAAATATAATATTTGATAACTTAGTAATTTTGCAGTTGAGAACAGGTTAATATATGAATTCTGTGTTCAGTCTAAGTTAATAGAAAGTTGCACCTCATTTTCTTTTCAATACATTCCTCCCTACTAAAGTTTGATTGTTTATTTTCATGAATTTTATAATAGAATAGGTTTTATTTTATTTTTCTAGGATGTGAAATGATAGCTCAGGTGGGAAATTAAGCAAGACACATAATATTAAATTGGTCTTAGTCTATTAAGAAAAATTAGGGTACAGGTATGAAAGAAATACCAATATTGCTACCTGAATTTTTAGCTTTTAATACACTCCACAATATCTGGCAGCAGTTTTTCAGGAGACACTGGATTGACAGGTTAATTATAGAAGATGTAAAACTATATGTACAGATAGCAAATCAAACAAGTATTCATTCACTTGGCACTCTACCAGAAAGCGGCAGACAACTTTTATTTGAAACTATTTGAGGATACAAATCATATAATGCATGACATTGAAGATTCCCATAACAAATGCATAGTGCGGCTGCCAGTATGATTACTGATTCACATCCAAACATAAATTTATGGGGAGAGAAAAAACACCTCAATTCACTTCAAAGTAAATGAATTCTCCTATTAGGGTGTGCTGTACTCTAGTATGCTGCACAATATCCTTCAACTTGAATGAGATCACCTTCAAGTTTTACCATTACCACACTGATGTCTTGACATAACTTGAAAGTTATATTATTACCTTTGTCATTTTGCACTGAAAAGATGCAGACACGCTGGCAAAGAATTTCTTGGTACAGTACATTGGGACCAATGAAAATAATGTTGTATCCACGTTTATACAGAGGAGTTCACCTTGCTTTGAAAGCAGTCTGAACTTCTGAAAGTAGATATAAGGGATACCTTCTTGAATATATCCATCTTGAAATGATAAACCTTCCAGAAGACATCATTTCAATATTAGATGATGATTTTCATATATGCCATGTGGAACTCCAAGCTGTGTTGCTTATTGGTCTGGGTAGATATAGCCTTGATATTTCATGTTATTTTGGCTACGAATAAGTCTTAAAGACATGCAAAATATATTTAACAAGTGTGAGAATTGTTCTGCTCTTCTTCACCAAAATCATTCCTCTCCCCACCGTTGTGCCATATGTTCTGTGCAGATTGTATGTTTGGCTGCTGCTATCAGCCCTGGAAATGGCCTCATTTCAGTGGTGAAATGATCCCTGTATGAAAGAAGTTTGCAGGGCACTTTGGGGACTCACAAAATGAGTGAATCTATGTCACTCTAAAATGCTTTAATTAGTATGTGATTGCTTTCATGTCTTTGGCAAATCCACAAACAGGATAAATTAATGCATTCTAATATGGAATCCATGGCAGAGATGTGGTTTGAATATCCTCTTCCTTTATTAAATTGCTTAATTCTGAAACAGAGGAATCTGGGTATGTTTCTTTGGGAAACAAACAAAAACTTTCCAATTCTCCCATTTGCCTAGTGTCAAAAGCTATCAATAACTAATAATTCATTGAGCGTTGACTGTGTTCCAGGCCCTTTTCTTAGCCTCTTTCATGTACTTATTTATATTTCACTCTCAAGGTTTCAATGGAACAAGTTATTTTATTATTATTTAGATTAAACTGCGGTTCTGCTAAGTTTAATTCACTTATAGGGACTCCTTTTAATGCCCTGGATGGAGCTTTAGGGTTGTGTTCGTATTGTTGGATCTCATTAAGTATTTCCAATGTTGTATTATTTTTCTTAAAAAGGGTTACCCAATTTGTATATGATTCAGCTGACACAAAATTTGTATCATGATTGTATAATGATCAGAAATAATTATAGAAAAAGGTTTAGTACTTTGTGTCTTATTCTATTTGGGCTGCCATAAAAAATGTCAATCAACTGAGTAGTTTATAAACAATAGAAATTTATTGCTCACAGTTTCAGAGACTGGGAAGTCCCAGATCAAGGTACTGAAAGATTTGGTGTCTGGTGAATGCCCACTTTCTAGTTCACAGATGGTGATTTCTTGTTGTGTCCTCACATGGTGGAAGGGGTGAGGGACATCTCTTGGGTCTCTTTTATAAAAGCACTAGCCCCACTCATGAGTGCTCTGCCCCCATGATCTAATTACCCCTCAAAGACCCACCTTCTAATACCATCATGTTGTGGGTGAGGATAACCAAATATGTATTTTTTGAGGAACATAAACATTCAGACCATAGCAATGGGGAAGTTCAGTTAATAGATGTTTTCAAAAACCTACAAAGCTAACAAATCAAATGGCATAAAAAATGTCATTCTTGCTGTCAAATAAATCATAATCACATCCAAAAGATATTACATACATATCTAGGTGCATGGCCATAGGAGGAACACAGTCTTATTGCCCAATAATTTCTAATTTTGGATCTCAAAGATGATAAACAGAAAGTTTCAGAATTCTTCCTGGAAGAGCTGTAGCTAGAGATGAGATTTGAAGAATCAATAAGATTTGGATAACGGAAAAATACCTTTCAGGAAATGTAAGGTAGCAAATCACCAGATTTATACCCCAGTGCTCTCAGGTTGCTGTCTTCACTACCCAAAACATTGTTTTATCATTCTTCAAAACCTTTTAAATTTAATTATTTTAGAATCATTAAAAATATTTCATCTCCCAGCTATTTGGGAATGCTTGATGCAAGGAAGATATTTTGAGCATCACTTTATCATGTCAGCAATCCTAAAAATTTGGAGCAGTCTCAGAATTTGGCACAAAGCTTGTTATATTTTAGGCTAATCTATGTTAAATGAAAAAAGGCATGACTCTTGTATCCTGCAGTGAACTCTTTCATTCGTTGTGAGCACCAGCACACTGAAGTGTGTAAGTGTGTGTGTGTGTGTGACTCATGTTGCTTCAATTCAGAAGATGTGCTCTGGTCTTTGGCCTTTTGAATTTAGGAACAAATCACACAAGATATAAACCGTAATAAACAGATTTCTGCTAAGCATTCTATATGGGAATTACAGAGATTTTTATGTAATAACAGATTAGTAATAATGTTAATAGCATAAGGCCTTATACATGCATAATAAAGTGACCACTTCTATACTTAATTATTAAAGCCATGTGTGCATCAAATCCTTTTTATATGTAATAGTTAAGTTCATTCTTTAAAAGAACATTGATATAAATTTGTCAACAAGTAAAACAACTTTTGATTATCTGCTTTATGTAACGAGGTAACCAGCCCTCATTTTGGAGTGGCCACCAAGGATTTGCAACTGTTACTATCTACACCACTGTGTAATCCAGTGCTTCTCAATAGCCCGTGATTTCCCTCTGCCCCAGGAACGTTTGAAAATATTTAAGGATAATTTTAGTTGTCTCAATTTGGGAATGGGGGTGTTACCCTACAATCTCTTGAACTGCCTGCTCTGAGAAAAGCTAGTTGCTGTGTTGTAAAGACACTAGCCATATAGGCAGACCTACCTGATAAGGAACTGAAGCCTCTTGCAAGACATGTGAGTAATACACATTGGAGGCAGATCCTGCAGCCCCAGTTAAGCCTTTATATGGTTGCACCCCTAACCATCCTGCCTGCGAACTCCTGAAATTCCTTGAGCTAGAACTACCTGACCACACCATTTCTGAATTTTTGAATCACAGAAACTGTGAGATAAGTGTTTATTGCTTTAAGCCAATAAGGCCTGGGATAATTTGTTATACAGAAATGGATGACAAATGCATAAACCAAGTTATGTATATATGTGTATATATTGTGGTTCTTAAAGCTAATTACAGCTGTCCCATAAGCTGCTCAGAGGTAGCAAATTTTGAAAATCATTTCTATATAAAATGTGGCTCACGACATAGAAAAATGGTATCACCTTAGAATTTGTTAGCAACACAGAATCTCAGACAATATTTCACAGGTACTAAATCAGAATTTGGAAATTTTAAAAAATCTTCAGGTTATTCAAAGCCCTTTTCACTTTTAAGTGCTGTCTTAAAAGGCAAGAAAAAGAAATAAAAATAATAAAATATTTATTTATTTTTATAAAATAATAAAAAATAATAAAAATAAAAAACTAGGCATTGCCACTTACTAGGAGCTTTTGTAGGTTGAAATAAAAAATTAGGTCAAATGGATGAAGTAGTGCTTTTTATTAATAATTTGGGGTATGCCTTTGTAGAACTTTTTATGCATTTTGCAAAGATAATGGAGATTTATATAAATGAGTCAAACAATTCTTTTATAACAGCAATAGATTTGTTTGTGACTGAATATTTTCTGTATCTTCAAACCAAATATGTTACATTACTAATTGTTTCTTTACAAATGAGGCTTAGATTATGGGTGTATATATTTTATTTATGCTTGTATTTTCACTCGATAAGGGCATTAAGACCAACTCCATTGAAGGAAGAAATGATCACTTCCAAAAGCAGTGAGTTTTTAAAAATGCCGGTGAATGACATCAACTTGGCAATTCTAGTCCCCAAGGTGTGTTGGTAATTTGGTTCTGTGCTGGCAAAACCTTAAAAACTTCTACCTAGTAACAAAATTAGAATTTCCTTTTATCTATAAACAAAAACTACTGAGAAGTACTAAATTAAGAAATACATTTTAAATAAAACTCTATCTGTGTTTTTGAAATAGATGCTTTCATGGTTTAAATATCTACCCAATCACAAACTCCTTCTGAAATTTAATTGCCACAACTTCGTAGTTAGTGTAAGTATTGAAAGGTAGGACCTTTAAGAGATGATTAGGTCATGAGGGTTCTGCCCTCATGAATGGATTAATGCTGTTATCATGGGAGTGGATTACTTATAAACAGATTAGTTTTGCTCTCTTCTCTCTCTCTCTCAACCTCTCTTTGCTCTTCTGCATGGGCCAACACAAGAAACCCCTCACCAGACACCAGCCCCTCAACCTTGGATTCCCAGCCTTCAGGACCATAAGTCAATACATTTCTGTTTATTATACATTAGCCAGTCTGTGGCATTCTGTTATAGCAGCACAAAAAGACAGATGCCTTTACTATTATTTGATATTAACCATATCCTTTTTTCTTGCATTTCTAAATATAACCTTTTCCTTTTATCATTCTGCCTTGCTAACTGATTTTTTTACCTATCATGCTGGGATTTTCTCCTCTACTGCACCTCTAATGTTGGACTTTCCTGGGCCGTGCTGTCTATTTTCTTTCCTGTACAATTTACCCTAAGGTGTTACCATTTATATGCTGATAATGCCCTGCTATGAATCTCCAGTTCAAATGTCTCCTCCAACTTCCGGATAAATTTTGTCTACTTTCATCTATTTAAGAACCTCATCAATATCTGGCATTAAACATGGTCAAAATGTAATTATTGTCTCTTTTCACCAACAAATATCTGTTCTTTCCCTAGGGTTCCACATCTCAGTAAACAGTAGCATTATCTCAATCCATAAAGCCAGTTCATACATTTTCTTTTGTTTTCCTGCTCTCACATCCACATGTGTGCTGCCACAAGGACTTACTGGTTCGGATTTGGAAATATATATGTAATCTATGTACCCATTTGTATACTGGCTTATAACACTATAATTACTCACCTGCAATAGCCTCATAAATGGCCCCCTCCTTGCACTAATGAAGGGTTACATGATGACCTTATGGAAACACATATAGTAGAATATAAATGTCCCTCTTCAAATTCTTCGTGAGTGGCATCTCATCACACTACAGCTGAATCCAAACTATACAGGAGTAGCTACTCAACTTCACTTCAGCCTCTTTCTAGCTTTTTCCTATGCTTCAAACTATGATATAATATATGATATTATTTACTCATTAAATAAAATAATATGCACCTTATCTTCTAAATAAATTATTTCTTGAAAGAAAAGTACAAATATATTATTCTACTTTGATATTCATCTTCAAATACAAGACAATAATCGACCATGTGAATTAAAAAGTTCTTCATGTACAACTAAAAATATGCATCATGCATAGTGAATATTATTGAGACTCCTATTTATCAAGTCAAAGTGTTGTTTTTAACTAGATTGCTTAGTCCTCAGTGATTTATTTTAGGAAAAAAAATCATGTCAGTGTTATTTTGGAAATTCATTTTTTGCCAAACACAGCATCTGTCTGTATTTGAAATCTTTAACATAGTTCTTGGGTTGAGTTGAAGATCTCTAGTTCTGGATAAGCCATGTTCTCCCCTTTATGTGAAGGGCTTCACAGGATATATATGCCAACCTTCTCTCCAATAAACTTCGCAACTGTGTACATGGAAGGAAGGTTAGTTCTGTGCCAGCTGGATGAAATGCCAGTACTTGCACACTCTCTAGGTCACTGCCTAAAAATTATAAATGCTGTGGCTATGCTCCTTTTACCAAATTTCTTACAAGGCTTCCATCAGCCTAAGCACAGACAATCTCATCCACTTCTTACTTATAAGGATATGATGTAGGAGGAGAAATATATTGCTAGAAGAAACTTTATTTGGACTGATATTTCTGTGTATTTTGAAGCAGAAATGTTAGATGAGACATGCCTCTGGCAATGTTTTATGTTGTTTTTCACCTGAATACAGACATTGCTTTGGCCTAAATAGAAAAAAACCCAAGACTAATGTTTATCAGTTTACAATATACTTAGGGATGATGAATGATTTTGACAGTCTAAAAGAACAACCTTTTAAAAAATGTTAAATATAGAACTACAAAACACATTGTCGAAATTTCCTGTTGTTTCTTGACCATGCCACATAACTACTACCTCAGTTTTACAGATAACTTAGTTTAAACATAATGAAAATATTTCTTTAATCTAGGTCTCTAATTTTTTCTTTTTGAAAAATAGCTATAATTTCTCTAAATCCATTTAGTGTTAATTTCTTTAGGCACTCTCTTATTAGAACCAATAATTCGTTATCATCATTATCATTACCACAAAATAGTCATTGAACAAGAAGAGTGTACTGGTTCTGATGTCCTTTTATTTATTTTAATCTTATTAATACAGTAATGTGTGAATCATAAGTTTCAAAAAAATTACTCTCTATTGATATGATGTTTAGTCTTTACATGATTCCTAGAAATTGTTTTATAAAGTAACCAATAAAGTATTAAAAGAAAAATCACCTCTGTACCACAGCTCACAAATTCAAGCAACATCCATGCTACAGTTTGATGTTGAGTCATTTCAAGGGGTGTGGTATACAGTTACTTATGATTTCAGTATAAGAACTTTTGACAATACCCTAGTTTATGTGAAGAGAGAAAAAAACTGAGGGAAACGGACAACTTAAAAATTTAAGGCCAGATGCGGTGGCTTATGCCTGCAATCCCAGCACTTTGGGAGGCTACGGTGCTTAACATGAGGCTGTGGAGTCTAAGACTAACTTAGCAAAATAGGTAGAAACCCTCTACCTCGTGTGCAAAATCCATAAAAATTAGCCAGGGTGGTGGTTAGTGGCACTGTAATCACAGCTTACCAGGAGGCGCTAAGGTGCAGGAGGAATTGCTTGTCCTGAGCGCTATTAGCCGCAAGGAGCCTGGAAAGATCCGCCACTGGCATCCCAGCCCGGAGGTCAGTGCCTAAACTCGCCCCAGAAAAAAAAAAAAAAAAAATCTGATATCGTCACAGGGTCCTAAAACCCAAATGCATTTTTTCTAATAACCACTTTTTACTTTTTCTAATATACTTTGTTTTAGAAGCTATCTCAGAACTTACAGTTAACTACTCATATGACATCACTCAATTGATCTGTGATGAAATTCTGTAAGATCAAGTAACTCTGAAAACAAAAATAGTTTTGTGATATCCTGTTCTCTATCCAGCTATGAAGATTAGAGATTGTGGCTTTCTGCACACCAGGCATTGCATGGAATCTCTTCTACATATAATAACTATTTGATATGGGAAGAATATCATTTTCTGATTTTTAGGGCAACCAATTTGCCATATATAGATTTGAGTTAAATGCTGTGGAATACGTTAAACAAATTAAGAGTGTAGCAGCTCCAGGGAAAAATGTGAACTCTCAGGAATGGAGATTTCTGATTTGGGAGTCTGAGAGGGCAAGTTAAGGGGTGATGTTTGAGCTGCTCTCCAGCCTGAGCAGTCACGTTAGCCACTCATTATAGACAGACCTGAGCATTGGCAGAAACAAAAGGGAGAAAGTTTTCTGTCTTCTTTGTCTGTTCATTTTCTCTACCTAAGAAGAGGTTCTACCTCCTCACCTACTTTTTACATATCAAATGTTGCTAATTTAGATTCATTATTAGTGCTTTTTAATTTCCCCCTTGTGAATTCCCTTAACCATTACTCTGTACACTTTAAGCTTTTTATCAAATTTTGTATGGAGGTCAGTAGCTTCACACTGCCTCCCAGCAAAACATTTCAAATGTCAAATAATAGAAGCAGAATTAAGTTGAAGGTAGCTAGGTTCTTTACAGGATCTTTTAGCTCAGAATTCAAGGTTGGTATATGGACTGAAAAGCTAAAAACAGGGACAGAATAAAAGCCATAACAATTTTTTTTCTACCCCTGTGATTTGCCAGCCTTTCTCAGTTCACTATCTATTCCCTGTTGCAAGACGTGCCCAAATTTTTTATTACGGAAGTATCTATGACAAGTATAGACATGTAGAGTTATCTTCCATTATTTTTGAGCACTGGATTTTCCTTCAAGGAGCTTACAAACCAGTTCAATGGTGGAGGTGCTTCAGGAGCTTGTATAGAAATACTAATCCAACTCAGGAGTAAAAAATGATTTCTTGGAAGAGATAGCATAATTAGAAATTTTGAAAGAAGATAAGGTGAAAATTAAAGAGAAGTTTATTCTAGGCACAAGACTCACAAGGCAGGAGGATATATGATGAATGAAATATTTTAGGGAAAAATGTATGGTGGTAAATGGAATTTTTTAGGGAGAAAAGTATGGCTAAATTTATTAAAGGGCACTATGTATTATGCTAGGGGTTTGAATATTGTTTTGAATATAGTGAGCAAGCTTGGGAGAACGTTAGGCAAAGGTGAATATATCACATGTAGAATTCCCAAAATTTTTCTAGGATTAAAGTGGAAGGTGTATTGCAAGTGAGAAAAAGGTAAGAATATCAAGAGGGAAGCCAGTTAGTAATACTCATGGACATTGAAGCGTAGATTTGATTGATACTAAGGGCTGTTCCTTTTCAATGTCATAAAAGGTTCTTCATGAAATGGCTTTCCCATTTCCCAGAATGTCCCCCAGAATGTCTCTTCATTGTATCTGATCTAAGTCCAAATGATGCAAACTGCCTCCCAGGAAAATTAGAATTTTTTTTTTATATTTGAATTACCCTGTAAAGTACCTGTAGAAACATTTTCCGTGTTAAATTAATTCAGCCTAGATGTACTGACCACCTGTGTAGGCAAGATTGTGTTAAGATTTGTAGTTAAAAAAAAAAAAAAATCATAAGCCATGATAGGACACAATGCCTGCTTGCACTTATAAGTCTTAAAATATAAGACAGGGACATGAGGCACATAGAAAGCAAGTTTCATATGTATGGAACAGATTTAAGAAGAAAATTCAGAAGAGAAGTGATCTCTACCAAGGAATCCATCCTAGATGCTCTGTTTTAGCATTACTTAAAACGTAAACCAGATATCAAGAAGTGAGGAAAATCAGGTGTTCTATAAACAGACAGAAACAAAAATATGCAGGAGAAAACAAAGTACTGGTAGAAAAATTAATTGATTAGGTATAGAGTTGTGATGCCTTACAACTCATTTCCTTCTGAAAAACTACACAAAGATCTATGTGTCCTACAAAAGCCTATATATTCTGCTGTATATCCAATGATATACCAGTGAGGTCAAATTCAAATTTGCAGAAGTCTGTGGGAGTGACCATTTAAAACTCAGGCTAACCACATCTTTTTGTTCCATAGATTTCTGATGGAATCATTTTTTCTTTTAAATTAGCTTTTTCCCTCTAGCCAAGACAGTACCTACACAGTAGTAAAAAACACTTAATGAAAGAGAAGAAAGTACTAGCTTACGCTACCCACATGTCTGTCTAGGCTTCTACAGCAGGGGGTTATTCGACTGTCCTAAACTAAACAGCCTCACTATGTCAACAGCCTTAGTCTGTCAATTTATGCATTTATGCACTTTCACAAACATCCCTGTTTTGGGTTAGGAAATGAGCACTTCAAGGTCATCTAGACGTGACCGGCTATACAGGTCACCTATAACTCCAGGTATACAGGTTAATGCGTAAGACTAGAGGACAGAAAAAATATGGTGATTATTTTGACTTCCTTGCCAAAGGACATTTAAGCCCAAGGGAGGAAGAAATTGGGCTTGCACTGTATTGTTTATATATCATTTAAATTCTTCTCAGGAAAAAAAAGCATTGAGAAACCAATTTCTTTGCAGCTAATTCATGTTTAAATACTCTGCCAACCATTTATCTCATATTTCATTTAAGGTGAAGTTGAATATCTAAAAGAAAATCACTTCAGCATGGCCCTGATGCTAATTAACATCATTATGTTTCCTTCCTTTTTTTTCTTTTAGTTAAAGTGATCAGAGGTACTAGGTGCATACCAAGTCAGTCATATACAATAACATCGTTTGTTTTTGAACAACAATTTACTCTAGCTTTAAAAAAGAACATATTGTTAATGGGCTTTGCCAATACTGCTTCAGATGTCATTAGGTTTACATGGGTAATGGCAACATGGATAATGGCAGAGTATATTTGGATTAAAATAGCAAATTGAGTGTGTATCATTATTTCTCTACATCCATGTTTCTAACTTAATTTTTTCCTTTACTATAACAACAAATTGACAATGCATTAATTTAAACGTTCAATTTAAAACCAGCCTTGGAGTTAAGGTACTTAAATTGGTAAAAGCAAAGATAACAGCAGGCTAAAAGCTTTGTGTAAATTGAAAAGCTATCAACCCAATTTAAATAATTTTGGTTCCACCATGATTTGTCTTCCTGTTCTAAAAAAAGGCTTACCTAATTTATTGCAGATTTGGAAAATTTGATGGTTCTCTTATGGTGTTATGGGGCGGCTTGGGGAAGTTCCCAAAGTTTGTTAGCCATAAGTTTAATATCCCCCAAAAGAAAAAAAGATATATTCTTTCTGAATCAGAGACTCAAGTTATGCTTTAACAGTTTTAGATCATTACTTTTACAGGACACTTCAAATATGACAATTTATGTTGTGTTAAGAGGTTTATAAAAAATATATAATGTACAAATATATATGATAATAAGTAAATTTATTATAAGAATAAAGTCTTTTATATAAATAATATATTCTTAGTAGTACACAAAGTGTGGAAACTCCTTAGTTTTAGGTGCATTTTTTAAATCAAAACTGAATGAGAGGAATATCAGTTGGTAAAAATCACTTAACCTGAAATGAGTTCTCTCACACTTCAACTCAAGCTCCTATTAAATAAGTGCTCTAAAACCTGATGCCTACTCTACACACCGTTAAAGTAGTTAATTATAGTCTCCAGCTCCATAGTCCTGAGAACACAGACAGTTCTCTTAAGTTATATTAAAATAAATGAATACTAACCAGAGAGCCAAGCTAATTTAGAGCTACATTATAGTAGTTTAACTTCAACCTTAAAGATTGCTTAGTTAAAATCTCTCCCAACATAGAAGAAGCTAGGCTTTCTGGCTTTGGGATCAGTGTTCTCTTCACTCCTTATAGGACTAGCATTTTTTTCCTCTTTCTTTTATGTCTCTGTCTTACTGTTTTGACTATATACCCACTCTATTTCCCATGTATATCCTCCACTTCAAACACTTGATTTTGTTACCCCTCCCTATGAAAATGTACTCTTAGGAAAAGAATACATACCCTTTATTTCTATAAAAATACCACATCCTAGTTTTTCTTCTGAAATAACTGCTTAAGAGAAAAATTAAAGGAGAGTTCTGATTGCCAGTAAGACAGAGTAAGTAGCTGAATGTTTTGAAAAAAAAAAAAAAAATAGGTGGATTGAGAATGAAGACCAGAAATCAATGTGTCACCCAATGGGCAATGTGTTTCCTCTCCCCTCTCTCCTCTATTATACTCTGGGCGGAAGTAATACCTGAAAATGGACAGTAGGGCACAGAGTGGGCCCTAAGAGGAGCCCTCTAGTTTTGGCTTGAAGAGCAGAAAAGGAAACTTCCATTCTCAAAACTTTTAAAAAAGACACATAAATTGAACCACTCTCTGGTTTTAAGACTTACTATTAAACTTCAGTAATTGAGATAGTGTGGTTTGGCAAAATGCTATATTCATAGATCAATGGAACATAATTGAGATCAGAAACAGACTGATAGAAATATGGTCAATTTATTTTTGACAAAGTTGCAGAAGCATCAATGTAAATAGAATAATTTTTTTAGGCATTTGGCCTAAAAAATTGGACATCCTTGGCCGGGCACAGTGGCTCACTCCTGTAATCCCAGCACTTTGGGAGGCCAAGGCAGGCAGATCACAAGGTCAGGAGATTGAGACCATCCTGGCTAACACAGTGGAACCCTATCTCTAATAAAAAATATAAAAAATTAGGCAGGCATGGTGGCAGGCACATGTAGTCCCAGCTACTCGGGAGGCCGAGGCAGGAGAATGGCGTGAACCCTGGAGGCGGAGCTTGCAGTGAACCTAGATTGCACCACTGCACTCCAGCCTGGGCGACAGAGCGAGACTTTGTCTCAAAAAAAAAAAATATATATTGGACATCCTTGTGCAAATAAAAGAACCATGACTTAGAAATTATTAACCAATAACAATTGGACATCCTTGTGCAAAATAAAATAACCATGACTTAGAAATTATTAACCAATTTGTTTTTATATAAATATTAAATACAATGGCTTATATATCTAAATACAAACCATAAAACTATAAAACTTTTCGAAGAGAATCTTTGTGACCTAGTGTTAGGCAAATCATTTTTAAACACTATTCCTAAAGTACAATCTATGAAAGAATAAATTGAAAAAATTGGACATCAGTAAAATTAAGAACATTTGTTCTGTTAAAGACAGGATTAAACTTATGAAAAGATAACCCATGGCTTGTGATAAAACATGGACAAATCACATCTGCAACAAAATTATTTTTATCCCAAGAGTATAAACAATTCTGAAAACTCAACTGTTAGAAAACAACCAGTTTCAAATTAGACACAAGGCTTGGACACGCCACCAAAACAGATACAAGGTTAGCAAATAGGAACATGAAAAGACATTAGCCATTAAAAATACAAATTGAAACCATGATGAGATATCACTGCATACTTAGTAGATGGGCTAAAATATGAAATGCTAGCAATATGAAGTTTCAAGTATATGAAGACATTGGAACTCTTTCAAATTCCTTCTGCAAAAACAAAGTAGTATTCACTCTAGAAAACAGTTTTACCATTTCTAATCGAGTTAACTATACATTATGTGTCCTAGTAATCCCACTCCTAAGTATTTACTCTAGAGAAACACAAATTTATATTCACACAAAAACCTACAGCAATGTTTGTTATAGCTCTATTCATAATCCCTACAACTGGAAACAGCTGAAATATCTTCAACGGGTAAGGGAACTCAACAAATTATGGTACCTACATGCAATGGAGTGCTACTCAGTAATTGAAAGGAACACACTATTGATGCATACAGTAACTTAACATGAACTGTAAAGGCTGTCTGCTGAATGAAAGAAGCCAGTCTTAAAGGGTTTCATGTCATATGATTTCATTGATAAAGCAATCTTGAAAGAACAAAGTGATTGGTGATAGAGCACAGATCAGCAGATGTCAGGGTAAGGGTTAGGAAAATGTGTACCTAAAATGAGATAGTACAAGGGAGCTTTGGGATGATGGAGCTCCTCCATTCTAATTGTAGTGATTGTAGTGGTCATTACATGAATCTCTATATGTGTTAAAATACATCCAGCTGAATCATTAAACAGTATCAATTTCACTATATGATAACTTAAAATATGGGAAAAATTTGAATGAGAGGATCACGTTCCAAAATAGTAAAAGGTGACTTAGATATGTTAAATTAATGCAATTTTCCAGGCCAAAATGTAACATACCAAGTCATTAATAAAATTTAAGTTAATGTGAGTTGTTCAAAAAAGATTGGCATCAAATAAAAAAGGTCCCAAGGTTTTGAATTGAATGCATATGGTAATGATAATTATAGGTTGTTAAGCTTGATATTGATGCTCAGTGTAATTTGAGGTGCAAAATTAAAGAGCAACCAGATTGCAAATTATTACAAAATGCATTATCAGCGGATGCTTTTGTTTAAATATATGTCATGTCAGAATATTTTTAATTTATTTTTTCATCAGATTTCTAGGCTAATAGATCTGAGAAATGTAGTAGACAAAGTATATATATTTAATGTTCATTAATAGAAGTGACCCTGTGAGAAATTTACAGTAGTCTATTAAGTATAGAAATTCCTAGATTATTAGATCCTGTCTCAACACCACATTTTTGACAGAATAATGCCAAGTATTCATTTAGAGTAATGACTTCAGAGAGTTATCAAATAATTTTAAAAACTGATAGCAATAAACAATTCAAGTATTGTTGTCAGAAGTAAATCTGCTACCAGATGTAAAGTGTAAGTATTTTATAGCTACTGTGGTCTGAATGCTGTGTTCATACACTGAAATCCTAACCCCTAATGTGATCTCATTAGGAGTTGGGGCCATTTGGAAGGTGATTAGGCCATGAGGAAGAAGCCTTCATGAATAGGATTAGTTCCCTTATAAAATAGGCCCCAGAGAGCTTGTTTACTCCATCCACCATGTGAATACACAGCAGGAAGGTGTCATTTATGAACCAGAAAATGATTCTCACCAGGCGCCAAATCTTCTGATGCCTTCATCTTGGACTTTTCAGACTCCAGAACTGTGAGAAATACATTTCTGTTGTTTATAAGCTACTCAGTTTATGGTATTTTGTTGTAGCAACATTTTGAGAAATGTTTAAAGAGTTGCTTTAGGTTATACTTAATTTACTGAGCTAGACTAAAGCCTAATTTCAGTGTGCTTTCTGTTAAGTCATGCTTACATATAGTGATTAAAAAACAGGTATATTTAAACTAGAAGGTGGAAATATGATTCATAGGGAGAATCCGGGGTATGAAAGCTGTTTTAAGATATTTGCAGAGACTGAACATCTAAAAAAAGATGTAGTCAGCTGAGTAGTGATTCCTTCAAAGAATAATTATTAAGTACCTTCAGGTACTAGACTTGTGGGAGACACTAGGAACAAAATAATAAATAAGATAACTGCCAATTCCCTAGGTGCAGAAATAGGCAAAAGAAAAGTAACTTTTCTGGAAGAGTTTTATTATTGATATCAAGGTTTACCTCTAAAAAACTGATTATACAACAATAAATGTATTTACCTTTTAAAGTTACTAGATTACCTATATGATCTACTAGAAATTTAAGTTCAAAGGAAATAACATATAGTCTAGCTCATTCCTTTTGAAGATGAGAACAAAAAAATCATGTTGTGTAATTTTAAATCGTATGCTCTCTGTGAAAGAGAATGATCACACAAGTTGCAGTTCAGCTAGAATAAAAATTGAAGTCTTCTCCTTCATATGTATTAATAATTTCAGCATATACCTCTAAGGGACTTATTGTCTGTTAATCTTAGTAAAGTACTATGGAGATGATCCGAAAGACTTAAATAAAATGAAACATTTAATATAAGTTACCTAGCATAGCCTTTAATGAAACAAAAAGTTGTCAATAGTCATGTGCCCCTTTGGTCAAGGAGAGACCACATATACAATGGTAGTCCCCTAAAATTATAATATTGCATTTTTACTAGACCTTTGCTGCATAGATATGTTTAGATACTCACTTACCATTGTGTTATAATTGCCTTCCAATATTCCAAACAGGAATAATACTGTACAGGTTTGTGGCCTAGGAGCAATAGACTATACCATATAGCCTAGGTGTGTAGTAGGCTATGCCATCTAGGCTTGTGTAAGCATGCTCTGTGATGTCTGCAAAATGACAACACTACCTAATGACACATTTTGCAGAATTTATCCCCATTGCCAAGAATCACATGACTGCATACTGAACTGGCTATTACCATTCTTATTATTTATTTTTAGAAAGTGAGAGGCAAACTTAATAAAACCACTACAAATAAATATTCAGAAATCCTGTATTATCTTTGAATTTTTATAATATACTGAGGTAATAAAAAAAGTGAGATTATGAGTCCAAATGATCAATATATTGACAACTCAGAATTAAAATAATTAAAGTAATACTGGTCTTCAAAAAAACTCCTTCGAAAGTATGAAGGCCCTTGAACTGGGAAAAAAAAAAAAGAGCATTTGCATAATTTGAAGAAGTATGTTGATTTATTACATTTCTGGAGCATTCCTGGAACCTTCCCAAGAGTCTAGATAATGACACCAATTGCTTCTCCTCTCCATCAAGGCACACTCCATAAACTTTGTGGATAATATGTCTGCCCAAGGTCTAAATATCTGGAGTTAAGCTTAAATTTTGCTATTATTCATATAGCTCTAAGGCTGCTTGAAGTTAACTGTGATAAACTGTCCATTTTAGTGAATAATCTGAACAGTAGTCTCAGCAGCATTGGGTGCAAATTTATTCAAATTGACACTAAGGAAGTCATAGATCTCTGATTCGAAACACACTATAGTATTTTTTGTGTGCCAAGAAAGTTAAAGAAGATAAAGATTTGTCTAGCAAGCAGCATGAATGCAAAAATCAACAGCAAAGCAGCAATTTATGAGCTGTGCTTGCATGATGTAGGATGGGTATATCTAAATTTTCAGAAGACTGGTTTCTTGTAATAGATTTTAAGTAATCTGAGAATCGATGGCCCATAAAAGGAAATGAAATGAGGAGAAAAAAACTTTCAGGAGACAGAGAAAGCAGTATAATACCAAATGAAATAAGGAAAACTGATAGAAATTACTTGAGAAGAGCAACATTGTCAACACTGACACATGAATTACCTCAATAATCACTGCAGCCCTTGGAATCAGTTTTACTATTATCTCCATTTTATAGAGGAAGGTACTTAGGAAGTAAAGTAATTTGCCCAAGTTACAGATTTAGCAAATTATAGAGTTAGAGTTTGAGCCAGTCATCTTTCTGGAATAAGAATCATTTGATGAAAACATCGTGTCACCCCCTTTATTAAAGGTTAATCGGACAGCCAGCTCCAGAAAGTGCCCCTGATAAATGGAGATTCTTGTTTTGGAACATAGAGAAAGAGATATTGCTGTGTACTGTCTTTTTAGTTTACAAAGATAAAATTAAATGCTGTTGTTTATTAACTGAGGAACATCTACGTTTTAGCAGCCTCCTGCTCTCATCATTTATGTTAAGCCCTAAGGTAGCAGGGAGAACTATTGGCTCAGTGAGAAAACAAGAAAAACACTTCCAACATGGAATTAGTTCAGACGACTGCTTTGATTGCAGTCAGACACTGGGATCCAAAAGCAAAATGCAATAATTCAGATGTTTCAGGGAAACATAAAATAAAAATGATAACGCTACTTTGTATCTTGGAGTAATGGATTGCGTTGACAGTGTTTATCTGATATCAAGCACCAAAGCAAAAATAAAAGCAAAAGAACAACAAAAGGGGCGTGGCAGAGGAAGGCACTTATGAAGTATTTGTTTAAAGCATCACAAATTAGGATCCCCTAACAAAACAAATACAGGTCAAAAACATATAGGTTATCTTTTTACCAACTGTATAAAAGGAAGACTCTTACCCAATAATAAAAGACCTCCATTATTTGGTTATGATTTTCCACTGAATTCAGGTTTCATTAGCCCTTCATTCTAATTCATATTGGGCTAAGCATACTTATTTGCCCTTTACCTTAATTTTGTCTTTTCCTTTTTTGTCTTTTCCCTCCCTTCCCCGTCACCTACCCACACACCTGAATATATGCTTACACTGTATAATCTGCTTCTTCCAGTGCTTGTATTGGGGATGTTCCTTTCATCCAGTTTGGATGTTCACTTCTCTCCCTTTAAAACTATTTCTAATGCTCTCACACTTCCCAATATACCTATACACTTATGTCTTCCAAAAAGACTTTCTGAATTGATCTGAAATAATTAAGTTAATAATTTTATACCTATTCTACTAAAGGGTTATAACGAAGAGATAAACTAGGCCAATTAGATATAGTACATTCTTTCTGCTTTCATTAGACTTTCAACTTGAGAAAATTTACATATCAGGGTACCAGTTCACACATGTAAACACACGCACACAAACACACATTCACAGGTTTATAACACACACACACGCAAATACCAAACACACATAGACACAAGCACATTCAAACTAGAGACAAGTAGTCTATGTTAGTACATAGTTTGTTGTTGTTTTTAAAGCAAGACCCAATTAACTGTTAAGTGTGAAAAATGTTTCATTAATATTTTAACCCAACCAACAGTTATTGAGATTCTGGGAAACCAGTAGTGAAACAAACATGGAAGTTTATCCTTCAAGGAACTGGTAACAAAAGGCTAGTTTAAAACAATAAGCACAATTAATTTTTGGTGGAAGTTAAAATAGTGATTACCTCTGGGAGTTAAGGAGTAACTGTGCAAACTGGATGTATTATGTATCTTGACATTGACGGTGATTGTGTGCGTGTAAATGTAATAGTTTTATGTACTTATGATAAGTGAATGTTATGTAGGTTATTCTTAAAGACATGTTTTAAAGATTCATAGAGTATGCATACTATCAGGTATTTATCCCCAAAAATATCCAAGTAGTTTACACATTTGGCTTAACTCTCTTGATTTTCTTGAAACATATATCTTGCTCTCTCTTTTTTTTTTTTTTTTTTTTGGAGATGGAGTCACACGATCTCAGCTCACTGCAACCTCCATCTCCTTGGCTCAAGCGATTTTTCTGCCTCAACCTCCCCAGTAGGTGGGACTACAGGCATGCACCACCATGCCCGGTTAATTTTTGCATTTTTAGTAGAGATGGGGTTTCACAATATTGGCCAGGCTGGTCTCAAACTCCTGACCTCGTGATCCTCCCGCCTCAGCCTCCCAAAGTGTTGGGATTAGTTCCAGCACTTCGGGAGGCTGAGGAGGGCGGATCACCTGAGTTACTGGATTGATAGTATCTATTATTTTGGTTAAAATTTATGTATAGATATCAAAATATTTATTGCTTGTTTCTACTTATTTGTAGTCCTTATTTCATAATCATATTAATCTGAATTTTCTGTGATTTAATTAATTATTTAATGAGCATTTAACTGCTTAATACATTATCTAATAGAGTTATTTTTGAAAGTTTCCCTTTTATGTCCAAATCAGACATCAGTAATTTCTCAGTCGTTTTATTGAAATGCTCCAAAACATCTTTCCAAATTGCACTTAAAATGGCTTATCAACGAGCTTAATAAATAATGCACTTCTATTAAGAACAAATAAATATTTAGTACTTTTTATAACTGGATATGCTACATGATCAAGTATATTTATCAAAGGTGGAAATTTCCATTTTCATATCATCAATTAATATTAACTCTACTGCTTACAATTTTACACATCTGAAGACAGACAGAATTTCCATAGACTGTCTTCCAGGGCCATGCGTTTCAAATACTTTATTCTTTTATCCCCCACAAATTCCAAAGAGTATGTTTGAATCATACATCTGACTTTGCATTTCTCCATCTTGATGCTGATTGAATCAGCCAAGTGGGAAGTACATGTAATCCTAGAAGCCATTCTAATACCAAGATGAGTAGGAATAACTTAATTATACAGAAAACTGACAGCGAAGCAAGAGAATATATTCTATACAATTTAAATTAAATATTTCAGCAAGTGAACTTCCCCATAGCTAGATCATAAAAATGCCTGCAGCCACTTGATGTTACCCAACATGTTTGATAAGATGAAAGTCAGAATGGAAAGAAGCAGCAGTCTTAACTGAGTGTGATTAAACTATCTCACTTTTAAAAATTTTACAAAAACATATGGTTTGGGGAACAAATTTCTAAGTCCTTTCATAAGACATCAAAAGAAGCCCCTTTTTTCGGTATTTCTGAAGCTTAAGTTTCAGTAGTTTCATGGTTAATCTGCCTGCGAATGTAAAACAGACACAATAAAACCATTTACCTCTTTTCTGTTAATCTCTGGATTTATGTTAATTTACATTTTGACTGTTCCTTTACACTTGCATACCAAACTCAACCATGTGTCAGTCATGCACATTTTATAACTGAAACATGTTTTAAATTCATACCTATCTTCTGTTTTCTTCCAGTTATCACTATGCTGATCTGAGACACCTGATTATCACTGATTTTATTATGATTTCTTCTTTTTTTTTTTTTTTTTTTTGAGATGGAGTCTCACTCTATCACCCAGGTTGGAGTGCAGTGTTGTGATCTCACCTCACTGCAACCTCTGCCTCCCAGGTTCAAGCGATTCTCCTGCCTCAGCCTTCCCAGTAGCTGGGACTACAGGTGTGTGCCACCACGCCTGGCTAATTTTTGTATTTTTAATAGAAACGGGGTTTCACCATGTTGGCCAGGATGGTCTCAAGCTCTTGACCTCGTGATCCACCTGCCTTGGCCACCCAAAGTGCTGGGATTACAGGCATGAGCCACCGCACCCAGCTGCAACTCCTATTCCTTCTCTGCCCAATTTTGTTTTATCACATTGAGCTTCCAAAAGAGAATTGTAGACCTTTCTTCCTTGCTCATTGTGCGTTAATGCTCTTCATTGTCTGCTAAATTAGGTACAAACTTCTGAGCCAGAATTCAAGACCCTCTTTAATTAGGTTTTATTCTATCTTTGCAAAATAAGTAATCAAAAATAATAGGTATTTCTAAAACTATATACTTTCCTGGAGACCAGAGATTGTTATTTACTTAGTGGATCTTTAGTGATTAGCATAGTGCTTTACATATTCTGTTTTATTGTTGTAGGTGTTGAATTGAAGTAACAGTATAGGGGAGAAAAAATAATTCTTTACCCCTTATGAGTTCTAAATTGGAGCAAAAAAAAGAACGGTAAATTTTTAGAGAAGTGACATGACAAAGAAAAAGGACTGTGAATCTCTCTGGGGGCAACAGATTGTGACAGCTAAATGGCAGATAAAGGCTTGTTAGTGAACCTTGTTAATGTAGATTCCTCTGGTGTCATCTTCAGGCCCATGGGGGTCTAAAGTTGCCTTGAGTGGTTAACCTTTTTCTTCCTTGTAGGAGGTAGGCTAGTAATACCTTTTGTCTGTGTGAGTTTATGTCTTGATATTAGGCAAATGAAGGTCAGAGAGCTTTCTTGCATCTGTTTTTTCTTGATTCTTTTCAGCTCAAAACAATCTTCATGCAAAAGAGGCATATTTCGGGGTGGCGTGTTGTGGTCTCCTACACTAGCAATGTACTGAATTGATATATTGACAATAAATTTTCAAAAGCTATATTTCCCTGAAAATTGTATTTTATATCACCCAAGTGTCTAGACATTTGCAGGTAAAAAATATGCTAATCCCAGTTCAAATTGATGAACCTGTATCAGTGATCATTTAAGAACATCAACAAGTGTTCAGACCTTATACATAATTGTGTCTTACTCAGGGAATACCTCAGAAAATAATTAATGTTCAATACAAAGATTACTTTGGGAAATATTATAAATGATTTGGTTTCCATCGTTATATCTTGATGATTCTCTTTATGTTCTATTTGCCCTGATTCACCTCTCCGTAGTTACAGTCCCTCCATTTAAAGGAATCATTAAATATTTTCTAGAATAATGCAAAAACAGCATATATTGCTATCATCAGTTTCTTTCATGGCTAATACATGTTATTCATTATTGTCATAGTAGTCTTTCATAAATAATCCTTTATTGTCCATGCCCAAAAGTGTTTAAAACCTTCTATTGTAAATAGGTTCAAAAACGTATCTGTAATACAGATTTCTATGCTTATTTCTTGAGATTCTGATTCAGTAGGCCTCAAATAGAACCAAAATGATAAATATATTAATGTGTTTCCCAGGTGTTTTCTATTATTAGGTGTTTGAGTACCACTGCATCCTATGTCAGGTTCAGATAATGTATAACATGTTATATCACATATTGAGTAGCCCTTATCTAAAATACTTGGGACCAGAAATGTTTTGAATTTTGAGTTATTTTGGATTTTTGAAATATTTGCATATACATGAAATATGTTGGGCATCAGACCCCACTCTAAACAAAAAAAAATATGCTTTATATTTCTCTTATACATATAGCCTAAAGGTAATTGTATATAATATTATTAATAATTATGTGTATTAGGCCAGATGTGGTGGCTCATGCCTGTAATCACAGCACTTTGGGAGGCCGAGGCAGGTGGATCACTTGAGGTCAGGAGTTCAAGACCAGCCTGGACAACATGGTGAAACCCTGTCTATACTAAAAAAAAAAAAAAAATTAGCCAGGTATGGTGGCAAGTACCTGTAATCCCAGTTACTTGGGAGGCTAAGGCAGGAGAATTGCTTGAGCCCAGGAGGCGGAGATTGCAGTGAGTCAAGATTGAGCCACTGCATTCCAGCCTGGGAGACAGAGCAAGACTCTGTCTAAAAATAAAATAAAATAAAATAAAATAAAATGAAATAAAATAAAATAAAATAAAATAAAATATTCTGTGCATTAAACAAAGTTTGTATACATTGAGCCATCAGAAGGCAAAGGTGTCAGTCATCTCAGCTGCTCATTAGGGCAAACTGTTTTTTTTGACATCACCATCATCCCTGATTCTGAATGTATATGCTATTGATAAGCAATTACTTGCTTACACTTAGTCACACATGAGTACTTAATTAAAAAAAATATGACTTGCCATTCATACAGTAAAAAAAAGTGTTCAAGATTACTGTGGTATCATGTCAGCACTTTTACACTTTTGGAGATATATATTTAAATAAATATATATTTTATACATATGTATATGCATACATAATATTTAAAAATATATATTAAATTTGGGAGACCAAGGTGGGTGGATTGCTTGAGCTCAGGAGTTCAAGACCAGCCTGGGCAACATGGTGAAGCCCCATCTCTACAAAAAAAAAAAAAAACATAAATCAATTGGGTATTGTGGCATGTGTCTTTAGTTCCAGCTACTTGGGAGGATGGCCTGAGCCCAGGAGGAGGATGGCTTGAGCCTGGGAGGAAGAGGGTGCAGTGAGCCGAGATCATGCCACTGCACTCCAGCCTGGGTGACAGAGTCAGACCCTGTCTCAAAAATAAATAAATTAACAAACAAATAATAAATAAATAAAATAAAATATGATATATTTATAAACCTATACTACATCTACCTATCCATCCATCAGTAATCTATTATTCTATGTGTGCATATCTATCTATCTTCAAATATATATCAGAGATTGCACCACCTTCAGTGGCACCTAACTGTGGATTTTATTAAGGTCCATTGTGCTGGCATGCAGTGAACCTTTTTTTTTTTTTTTTCTTGAGGTGGAGTCTGCTCTGTCACCCAGACTGGAGGGCAGTGGTTCGATCTCGGTTCACTGCAACCTCTGCCTCCCAGGTTCGAGAGATTCTTCTGCCTCAACCTCCTTAGTAGCTTGGATTACAGGTGCCTGCCACCATGCCCAATGAATTTTTGTATTTTTAGTAGAGATGGAGTTTCATCATGTTGGTCAGGCTGGTGTCGATCTCCTGACCTCATGATCTGCCCTCCTCGGCCTCCCAAAGTGCTGGGGTTACAGGTGAGCCACCACTCGCAGCCGCAGTGAGCCTTTTCGATCTGGAGATTCGTATCTCTCAAGAATTGGAAATTGTCTTACATTACCTTATTATTTATATAATAATCTGTGAGCATGTATTTTGCATAATATTTCTTATGTTTCTCTCTAAAATTCTTACCTTTCTACTATAATCAGATTGTATAAACTCTATTTTCCAAGGGAATTATTCATCTTAAAAAACCATTTAATTTAGTTTTTTTTTTTTTTTTTTTAATTTATTTATTATTATTATACTGTAAAGTTGTAGGGTACATGTGCATAACGTGCAGGTTTGTTACACATATGTATACTTGTGCCTTGTTGGTGTGCTGCACCCGTAACTCGTCATTTACATCAGGTATAACTCCCAATGCAATCCCTCCCCTCCCCCTCCCCATGATAGGCCCGGTCTGTGATGTTTCGAGTCCAAGTGATCTCATTGTTCAGTTCCACCTATGGTAGAGAACATCTTTTGATTGTTTGGTTTTCTGTTCTTGTGATAGTTTGCTAAGAATGATGGTTTCCAGCTGCATCCATGTCCTACAAAGGACACAAACTCATCCTTTTTATGGCTTACATAGTATTCCATGGTGTATATATTAGCACATTTTCTTAATCAATCTGTCACTGATGGACATTTGGGTTGATTCAAGTCTTTGCTGTGTGAATAGTGCTGCAATAAACATACGATGTGCATGTCTTTAGAGCAGCATAATTTATAATCCACACAGGTATATACCCAGTAATGGGATGGCTGGTCATATGGTACATCTAGTTCTAGATCCTTGAGGAATCATAATACTGTTTTTCCATAATGGTTGAACTAGTTTACAATCCCACCAACAGTGTAAAAGTGTTCCTATTTCATCCCCTCTCCAGCACCTGTTGTTTCCTGACTTTTAATGATAAGCCATTCTAACTGTGGTGTGAGATGGTATCTCATTAATGGTTTTTGATTTGCACATTTCTTTCTGATGGCCAGTGATGATGAGCATTTTTTTTTTTTTTTTCATGTGTGTTTGTTGGCTGTATGAATGTCTTCTTTTGAGAAATGTCTATTCATATCCTTGCCCACTTTGATGGGTTGTTTGTTTTTCTTGTAAATTTGTTTGAGTTCTTTGTAGGTTCTGGATATTAGCCCTTGTCAGATGAGTGAATTGCAAGAATTTTCCTCCCCATTCTGTAGGTTGCCTGTTCATCTGATGGTAGTTTCTTTTGTAATGCAGAAGCTCTCTTTTAGTTTAATGAGATCCCATTTGTCAATTTGGCTTTGCTTAGGTGCTTTTGGTGTTTTAGACAAGTCTTTGCCCATACCTATGTCCTGAATGGTACTACCTAGGTTTTTCCTCTAGGATTTTTATGAGTATTAGGTCTAACATTTAAGTCTCTAATCCATCTTGAATTAATTTTCGTATAAGGAGTAAGGAAAGGATCAGTTTCAGCTTTCTACTTATGGCTAGCCAATTTCCCAGCACCATTTTATTAAATGGAATCTTTCCCCATTTCTTGTTTCTCTCAGGTTTGTCAAAGATCAGATGGCTGTAGATGTGTGGTATTATTATTTCTGAGGACTCTGTTCTGTTCCATTGATCTATATCTGTTTTGGTACCAGTACCATGCTGTTTTAGTTACTGTAGCCTTGTAGTATAGTTTGAAGTCAGGTGGCGTGATGCCTCCAGCTTTGTTCTTTGACTCAGGATTGTCTTGGAGATGCGGGCTCTTTTTGGTTCCATATGAACTTTTCAGCAGTTTTTCCAATTCTGTGAAAACTCCATTGGTAGCTTGATGGGGATGGCATTGAATCTATAAATTGCATTAGGCAGTATGGCCATTTTTCACGATATTGATTCTTCTATCCATGAGCATGGTATGTTCTTCCATTTGTTTGTGTCCTCTTTTATTTCAGTGACAGTGGTTTGTAGTTCTCCTTGAAGAGGTCCTTTACATCCTTGTAGTTGGATTCCTAAATTTGATTCTCTTTGAAGCAATTGTGAATGGGAAGTTCATTCATGATTTGGCTCTGTGTTTGTCTGTTACTGTGTATAAGAATTGCTTGTGATTTTGCACATTAATTTTGTATCTACTGAGACTTTGCTGAAGTTGCTTATCAGCTTAGGAGATTTTGGGCTGAGACAATGGGGTTTTTCTAATGTAATCATGTCATCTGCAAACAGGAGGGACAATTTGACTTCTTCTTTTCCTAACTGAATACCCTGATTTCTTTCTCTTGCCTAATTGCCTAGCCAGAACTGTACTATGTTGAATAGAGAATTGGTGAGAGGGCATCTATCTTGTGCCAGTTTTCAAGGAATTTTTCCAGTTTTGCCCATTCAGTATGATATTGGCTGTGGGTTTGTCATAAATAGCTCTTATTATTTTGAGAGTGCGTTCCATCAATACCCGAATTTATTGGCGTTTTTAGCATGAAGGGCTGTTGAATTTTGTCAAGCCTTTTCTGCATCTATCAGGATAACCATGTGGTTCTTGTCTTTGGTTCTGTTTATATGCTGGATTATGTTTATTGATTTGCGAATGTTGAACCAGCCTTGCATCCAGGGATGAAGCCCACTTGATCATGGTGGATAAGCTTTTGATGTGCTGCTGAATCCGGTTTGCCAGTATTTTATTGAGGATTTTGCATCGATGTTCATCAGGGATATTGGTCTAAAATTCTTTTTTTATTATTATCTCTGCAGGCTTTGGTATGGGATGATGGTCAGCCTCATAAAATGAGTTGGGGAGGGATTCCCTCTTTTTTCTATTGATTGGAATAGTTTCAGAGAATGGTACCAACTCACTCCTTGTACCTCTGGTAGAATTCAGCTGTGAATCCATCTGGTCCTGGACTTTTTTTTGGTTGGTAGGCTATTAATTGTTGCTTGCCTCAATTTCCAGAATGCTATTGGTCTGTCAGAGTTCAACTTCTTCCTGGTTTAGTCTTGGAAGAGTGTAAGTGTCAGGAAATTATCCATTTCTTCTAGATTTCTAGTTTATTTGCGTAGGAGTGTTTATAGTATTCTCTGATGGTAGTTTGTATTTCTGTGGGGTCGGTGGTGATATCCTTTATCATTTTAATTAGGTAGATTTTACTTCTCTTTTCTTCTTTATTAGTCTTGCTTGCTAGTGGTCTGTCAATTTTGTTAGAGTCTTTTCAAAAAACCAACTCCTGGATTCATTGATTTTTGGAGGGTTTTGTGTCTCTATCTCCTTCAGTTCTGCTCTACGATCTTAGTTATTTCCTAGCCTTCTGCTAGCTTTCGAATGTTTGCTCTTGCTTCTCTAATTCTTTTAATTGTGATGTTAGAGTGTCAATTTTAGATCTTTCCTGCTTTCTCTTGTGGGCATTTAGTGCTATAAATTCCCTCTACACACTGCTTTAAATGTCCCAGGGTCTGGTATGTTGTATCTTTGTTCTCATTGGTTTCAAAGAACATCTTTATTTCTGCCTTCATTTCGTTATGTACCCAGTAGTCATTCAGGAGCAGGTTGTTCAGTTTCCATGTAGTTGAGCGGTTTGATTGAGTTTTCTTAGTCCTGAGTTCTAGTTTGATTGCTGTGGTCTGAGGGCAGTTTTGTAATAATTTCTGTTCTTGTACATTTGCTGAGGAGTGCTTTACTTCCAATTACGTGGTCAATTTTGGAATAAGTACGATGTGGTGCTGAGAAAGAATGTATATTCTGTTGATTTGGGGTGGAGAGTTCTATAGATGTCTATTAGGTCTGCTTGCTGCAGAGATGAGTTCAATTCCTGGATATCCTTGTTAACTTTCTGTCTCGTTGATCTGTCTAATGTTGACAGTGGAGTGTGAAATCTCCCAGTATTATTGTATGGGAGTCTAAGTCTCTTGTAAGTCTCTAAAGGACGCTTTATGAATCTGGAATTGCTCCTGTATTGGGTGCATATATATTTAGGATAGTTAGCTCTTCCTGTTGAATTGATCCCTTTACCATTATGTAATGGCCTTCTTTGTCTCTTTTTGATCTTTGATGGTTTCAAAGTCTGTTTTATCAGAGACTAGGATTGCAACCCTGCTTTTTTTTTGTTCTCATTTGGCAGTAAAATCTTCCTCCATCCCTTTATTTGAGCCTATGTATGTCTCTGCACGTGTAGAGATGGGTCTCTGAATACAACAGACTGATGAATGTGACTCTTTATCAGTTTGCCAGTCTGTGTCTTTTCATTAGACATTGATGTTTTACATTTACAGGTTAAGATTGTTATGTGTGGACAGTCCTGCCATTATGATATTAACTTTGGTTATTTTGCTCGTTAGTTGGTGCAGTTTCTTCCTAGCCTCGATGGTCTTTACATTTTGGCATGTTTTGAGATGGCTGGTACCGGTTGTTCCCTTTCCATGTTGAGTGCTGCTTCCTTCCAGGGTCTCTTTGTAAGGCGAGCCTGGTGGTGACAAAATCTCTGGCATTTGCTTATCTGTAAAGGATTTTATTTCTCCTTCACTTATGTAAACTTAGTTTGGCTGGATATGAAATTCTGGGTTTAAAATTCTTTTCTTTAAGAATGTTGAATATTGGCCCCCACTCTCTTCTGGCTTGGAGAGTTTCTGCAGAATCTGCTGTGAGTCTGATGGAAGAGCTTCCCTTTGTGGGTAACCCGACCTTCTCTCTGGCTGCCCTTAAGATTTTTTCCTTCATTTCAACTTTGGTGAATCTGGCAATTATGTCTTGGAGTTGCTCTTCTCGAGGAGTATCTTTGTAGGCGTTCTCTGTATTTCCTGGATTTGAATGTTGGCCTGCCCTACTAGGTTGGGGAAGTTCTCCTGGATGATATCCTGAAGAGTGTTTTCCAACGGTTCCATTTCCCCCCTCACTTTCAGGCACCCCAATCAGACATGGTTGGTCTTTTACATAATCCCATACTTCTTGCGGAAACTTGTTCATTTCTTTTCTTCTTTTTCTTTTTGGTTTCTCTTCTGCGGCTTCATTTGTTCATTTGATCCTCAATGTGATACTCTTTCTTCAGTTGATCAGTGGGTTACTGAAGCTTGTGCATTTGTCCGCATTATTTCTCGTGTCATGCTTTCATCTCTTTCATTTCGTTTATGACCTTCTCTGCATTAATTAGTCTAGCGTGAATTCTTCACTTTTTTCCAAGATTTTTAGTTTCTTTGCGCTAGATGCGTAATTCCTCCTTTAGCTCTGAAATTTGATGGACTGAAGCCTTCTTCTCTCTCATCTCGTCAAAGTCATTCTCCGTCCAGCTTTGATCCGTTGCTGTGATGACTGCGCGCTCCTTTGCGGGGGAGATCCAGCTCTTGTTTTAGTTTTAGCTTTTTCTGCCCTGCTTTTCCCCATCTTTGTGGTTTATCTGCCTCTGGTCTTTGATGATGGTGATATTGCTGATGGGGTTTTGGTGTAGGTGTGCTTCCTGTTTGATAGTTTTCCTTCTAACAGTCAGGACCCTCAGCTGTAGGTCTGTTGGAGAGTCTTGGGGTCCACTCCAGACCCTGTTTGCCTGAGTATCCTTGTGAGACTCAGTTGAAAATCTTGAAATCTGCCGGTCTTCTGTCGCTGGCTGGGAGTTGAAGACTGGGGCGCTCCTATTCGACCATCTTGCTCCGTAGCCCCTGAATTGTAGTTTTGAATTGAGTCTCATTCTTTTTCCTCCAAGTAACACAGTTTTGAAGTTATTTTACATGTTTTTCTAAACTGAGTTTTATAAAATTGTTTCAGAGAAAAGAATATACTAATTTAATAAAGCAGTTTAGTAACCAGAAGGAAGCATTTCCGTACTTACTTAATATACACAGATTTTAATTGTATAGTTTGTAATTAGAATCATTTGATTGAAAACACCTGATTAATAGCGATTTTAAAAATTTCTTACTCAAGCTTATACTTCATTTTTTTTTTTTTTTTTTTGAGGCAGTCTCGCTCTGTCGCCCCAGGCTGAATGCAGTGGCGATCACCGGCTCACTGCAAGCTCCGTACTCGGGTTTCACATCATTCTCCTGCCTCAGCCTCCCGAGTAGCTGGGACTACAGGCAGCCCGCCACCTCGCCCGGCCTAGTTTTTGTATTTTAGTAGGGGCAGGGTTTCACGTGATTATGGGATGGTCTCGATCTCCTGACCTCGTGATCCACCCGTCTCGGCCTCCCAAAGTGCTGGGATTACAGGCTTGAGCCACCGCGCCCGGCCCTCAAACATACTTCAAATGATACATATCTAGTAGTTAATAGTGTCTTCTAAAACACTATTCAAAATCATGTTTTGTTTGAGATGTTTATTTTATTTTCATTTTAAATATGAATTTTCCTTTAAAAATATACGGCTCCTTGAGTTGTATCTTTCATGGTTTTTTTTTCTAGATTGCCATCGTTTAATTATAATGCCATAGAACCATCTAAATGCCCATTAGTCTTCCATTTATTCAAAATCTATTCATTGCTTAGTCATTATTTGCTAGACACTGAACTAAGTGCTCAGGAAACAGAAATGAAATATATAAATCTTACACTTTAGAAGTTCTCTACCTAGCAATAAAACGAGGTGTTACTGTCAATTTTAATATGGTGTGATAAATGGTGTAAAATACATACAGCCCAAATGACCGAAATGTGGGAATAGTCATGTAATTTTGTATTGTAAATCCATACTAACTGAGGCCTGAAAGTTAGTTTGGAAAAAATATTTGGGGGCGTAATAATGCATACACTGCTACATTCTTCAGTACTCACCAGTCAGATCTCTGCTTTCATGATTTTGTAGTAAAATTCCTCGTATCTCCATTGGTCTCATCTTTCAGAATTTTTAAAATTAATTTTGTCCTGAAACTTCAAAAATGATATTCCATATTTTTGATAAGAAAATCAGTAAACCCTTGCAATCTAAGGAGCCACAATTTGGAAAGTGTATTATTTCTTTGACAATCACCTCACATGCATTTTCTCTGTCCTCTGTTTCTAAAAGCTCTATTAACGATATGTATATAAACCAGGATTGATTGACCAACCCTGAAAAATGAGGAAAGGGGCTAAGGATTTCTTAAATCTTTATGCTCTAAAAATATTTTTTCTAGTAAGAAGCTAAAATTGGAGAGCGCAATAAAATTTTCACAATTATGAAAATCACTAAATAAAAGGGACAGTAAATAAAGAGTATAAAGGCTATGATGCACACAATACCTTGCATGTGGTAAGTCATTTAATTCCAACAACAGCCTCATACATTTTACATCACTAAAATTTGCTGGATGGACAATTGTTCCTCAGTTTTAATTCTATGTGCCCAATCTTAAATTGAAAGAAAAATATGGCGCTGAAAATCAATTTCTTGTCACTATATCTAGGATTATGTTTGAAATGGAATTTAAATTACTGTATTTGTATTCATTTAACTTAATATTTCCTTCTCCCTCCAACACACACATGCACACACACATATACACATGCACACATACACACACAATTCACAATTAAGGACTCACATGTATGATCAATGTGCTGAGCACATTAGTTCTACTAATCTACTCATCCTTTAAGTTTCTCTAGGATGTATCCTGTAAGCCCACAGTTCAAACAGGGCCAGCTATATAGTTTGTGCAACCCAGTGCAAAATAAAAATGTGAGCCTCCTTGGTTAAAAAGAAAAAAAAAGAAAGAAAGAAAGAAAGAAAATTTAAGTTGGTGACTGCAATGCGTCACACCAATCCCAGGACCCATCTAAACACAAAGCTTTATTTGACTGCGACGTCTGCATGTTCATGAAGCTGCCTCTATGTCCAAGTTCAGTGTCCCTTTTTGTTCAGCTTATGACACACTGTGTTTTACCTAGCACAGCAAATATTACATTCTATATACTTGTATTAGTTTTCTAAGGCTGCTTTACTAAGATTCAAGAGAAGGGGTGGCTTAAACAATAGAAATTCAATTTCTCATCGTTTTGGAGGCCAGAAGTTCTAGATCAAGGAGTTAGGAGGGTTGGTTTCTTCTGGGACCTCTCTTCTTGACTCATAGATGGCTGTCTTCTCCCATTATCATTTCTCTATCTGGCTGTGTACAAATTTCCTCTCCTTTTAAAGGACACCAGTCATATTGGATTAGGGTCCACCTTAATAAAGTCATTTTAACTTAATTACCTCTTTAAACACTCCATCTCTAAATGCAGTCAAATTCTGAGGCACTGGAGGTTAGCATTCCAAAGTAGGCCTGCAGCCGATAATGTCCTGTTATGAATAAAGGATCTCTTGGGCATGAAATTGAGCATTTGTTATTCGCTCCAGTAAGTCCAGCATCTATCACATTCCAAAAATTATAATAAATATCTATTTATAAAATAAATCAATACAGGCATCTTGTTTTTGTTGTGCTTTGCTTTAGTTTGTTTCACAGATATTGAAGTTTTTACAAATTGAAGGTTTGTGCCAACTCTGCATCAAGCAAGTCTATGGGTGCTATTTTCCTGACAGCATTTGCTCACTTTCTGTCTCTGTGTCATGTTTTGGAAATCCTCTCAATATCTTAAATTATTATTAGATCTATAATACATTATTATTAGATCTGTTATGTTTATCTGTGATAAGTGATCTTTGATGATACTATTGTAATTGTCTTGGGATGCCATGAACTGCCCCCGTATAAGACGGCAAACTGAATCTATAAACTGGTGTGTTCTGGCTGCTCCACTCACAGGCCGTTCCCTTATCTCTCTGCCTCCCCTTGAGCTTCTGTATTCCCTGAGACACAATAATGTTGTCATTAGGCCAATTAATAACACTGCAGTGGCCTCTAAGCGTTCAAATGAAAAAGCTGCATATCTCTCACTTACATCAAAAGCTAGAAATAATAAAACAGTGAGAAAGACGTGTCAAAAGTTGAGGTAGGCTGAAAGCAAAGCCTCTTGTGTCAAACAGTTAGCCAGACTGTGAAAGCAAAGCAAAAGTTCTGAAAGGAAATTAAAAGTGCTTCTCCAGTGAACACACAAATAATAAAAAGTCAAATAGTCTTATTGTTGATATGGTGAAAATTTTAGTATTCTGGATAGATCAAGCCTGCCACTATATTCCATTTAGCCAAAGCCTAATCCAGAGCAAGGCCCTTATTCTCATCAATTCTGTGAAAACTGAGAGAGGTGAGGAAGCTGCAGAAAAAAGGTAGAACCTAGCAGAGGTTGCCTCATGAGGTTTAAGGAAAGAAGTTGCTCCTATAACATAAAAGTGCAAAGTGAAACAGGAAGTGCTCATGTAGAAGTTACAGCAAGTTATCCAGAAGATGTAGCTAAGATCATTGATGAAAGTGGCTACACTAAACAGATTTTTCAGTGTAAACAAGACAACCTGTCATTGTGAGAAGATGCCATCCAGGACTTTCATGGTGAGAGAGGGGAAACCAATGTCTGGCTTCAAAGCTTTAAAGGACAGGCTGATTCATTTGTTAGGGGCTCATGCATTGGGCCACTTTAACTTGAAGCCAATGCTCATTTACCATTCTGAAAATCCTAGGGTGCTTAATAATTGGTCAAGTCTACTCTGTCTGTGCTTTAGAAATGGAACAATAAAGTCTAGAGGATAAGTGTTTCCAGTAGATTTCTCTAATATTTTAAGCTCACTGTTGAGATCTTTCTCTCAGGAAAAAAAAAAAAAATTCTCCAAAATATTTCTTCTAATTGACAATGTACTTCATCACCCAAGAGCTCTGATGGAGATCTACAAGGAGATGAATGTTGTTTTTATGTCTGCTAACATGACATCCATTCTGCAGCTCATAGATCAAGAAGTAATTTTGACTTATTATTTTAAAAAATCCATTTCATAACAGCCTTGCTACTGAGAGGTAAAGCCAGCTGGGCTTCTGGGTCAGGCTAGGACTTGGAGAACTTTTATATCTAGGTAAAGGATTGTAAATGCACCAATCAGCACTCTGTAAAAATGCACCAAACAGTGCTCTGTGTCTAGCTAAAGGTTTGTAAACGCACCAATCAGCAATCTGTAAAAACAGACCAATCAGCACTCGGTAAAATGGACCAATCAGTGCTCTGTAAAATGGACCAATCAGCAGGACATGGGTGGGACCAAATAAGGGAATAAAAGCTGGCTACCCGAGCCAGCACCTGCAACCTGCTGGGTACACTTCCACCTTATGGAAATTTTGTTGTTTTGCTGTTCACAATAAATCTTTGTGCTGCTCACTCTTTGGGTCTGTACTACCTTTATGAGCTGTAACACTCACTGCGAAGGTTGGTGGCTTCATTCCCGAAGTCAGCGAGACCACAAACCCAGCAGGAGGAACAAACAACTCAGGATGCACCACCTTTAAGAGGGATAATACTCACTGCGAAGGTGTGCGGCTTCTCTCCTGAAGCCAGTGAGACCGTGAACCCACCAGAAGGAAGAAACTCCAGACACATCTGAACATCTGAAGGAACACACTCCAGAACCCACCAGAAGGAATAAATTCTAGACTACTACCATAGATAGTGATTCCTCTAATGGATCTGGGCAAAGTAAATTGAAAATATGGAAAGGATTCATCATTCTAAATGTCATTAAGAATATTTTTGACTTATTGTAGGAAGCAGAAACATCAACATTAACAGGAACTTTAAAAAGAAGTTGATTCCAACATTCATGGGGAACTTTGAGGCATTCAAGACTTCAGTAGAAGAAGTCACTGTAGATATGGTGGAAATAGTAAGAGAATTAGAATTAGAAATGGAGCCTGAAGATGTAATCAAATTGCTGTAATCTCTTGATAAAATTTGGACAGATTAGGAATTGCCTCTTCTAGGTGAGCAAAGAAAGTGGTTTCATGAGATGGAATCTACTCCTAGTGAAGATTCTATGAACATTGTTGATATGACAACAAAGATTTTAGATTACATAAAATTTCTCAGCAAAGCAGTGGCAGGATTTGAGAGGATTAACTCCTCTTTTGAAGTTCTACTGTGGGTAAAATGTTACTAAAAAACATCACATACTACAGTTAAATCTTTTGTGAAAGGAGGTGGTCACAGCAAACTTCATTGTTTTATTTTAAGAAATTGCCACTGCTATCCCGATGTTCAGCAATCACCACCCTAATCAGTCAGTGACTGTCTACATCAAGGCAAGACCTTCCACCAGCAGAAAGATTATGACTCACTGAAGGCTCAGATGATCTTTATCATTTTTAAATAGTATTTTTTATTTAAGGTGTATACTTTGTTTTAAAATATAATGCTATCACACACGTAACATACTATAGTATGAACATAACTTTCATATGCACTTGGAAACCAAACAATTTGTGGTGTGACTCACTTTATTGCAATGTTAGCTTTAGGCAGTGGTCTGAAACAAAACCTGCGATATCTCCAAGACAAGCCTGTAAAATAATCAATGCACCTGTAAATATTAGAGATTCTAACGTTCCACTATCAAAGGTGTTCCAACTTAGGGCTATTGTTTTTGAGATTGGGGCGAAATTTCTGATTCAGAGAAAAAAACTGATGAACTGGTAAATGTGAAATTCAATGAAATTATTAGTCTACTGCCAAAAAAACTTTTTCTTAAACTTTTGTCTTTATGTGGAATGTTAGGTGAAATATAATAATTTGATAGTTTCTTAAAATATTCACATTTTTTATTTTATTTTATTTTTATTTATTTATTTATTTATTTATTTATTTATTTATTTATTTATTTTGAGACGGAGTCTTGATCTGTCACCCAGGCTGGAGTGCAGTGGCCAGATCTCAGCTCACTGCAAGCTCCGCCTCCCGGGTTTATGCCATTCTCCTGCCTCAGCCTCCCGAGTAGCTGGGACTACAGGCGCCCGCCACCTCGCCCGGCTAGTTTTTTCTATTTTTTAGTAGAGACGGGGTTTCACCGGGTTAGCCAGGATGGTCTCGATCTCCTGACCTTGTGATCCGCCCGTCTCGGCCTCCCAAAGTGCTGGGATTACAGGCTTGAACCACCGCGCCCGGCCAAATATTCACATTTTTAAAAAGAGTTTTGATATACTCACATCAAAGAAGAAACACATGGTCAAATAGTGAAGATTTTAAAAATCATTTTAAAGTATAAATGCTAACTTATGCAGCATTTTACTTTGGGTTAATAAATAATATTTTTACTCAAGAAATAAAGGTGGATTTAATAACTGCTCAATTTTAGTTTTAATTTATGACTTATTAGGTACTGCTGAAATATTAAAAACTCACTAGAAAATGTGATTTAATTTTATGCAGTATTGGGTAAAATGTATTACAAAGACTTATCTGCATATAAAATACATGAGGTAACTAAGTTGAAGATACTCATATAAATGGCTACATCGTCTATGACAAATGGTGTATTCTAATTTGAATATGGTACACATTGTTTTAAATAATAGATTTTAACTTTTATTGTATTCTGCTAATAAAGTACCTAAACTCTATATGGCAGGTGTTATAATTGAAAATCAATTCATAAGCACATAGCCTGAAATTGAAAGTTATCCCTGGAACTGGGGACAAAAACAATGTTTTAAGTAATTTCTGTAGTCTTTAGCAAGTTCACATTTTTCTATGCTTTGTTTGATACTTCCCTGGATTGTGTCTGTGGTTTCAGTTCATCTTTTAATGCCTTCTTTGTAAATTTACCTACACTAAGAAGGCCATGAAGCACAGTACTTTACTGAATCCCATTACTTTTCTCAAATGAGTCAATCCATCTTTCAGATTTGGTCAAAGACCTCTGGGTCTACCTTTTCTTATACCTGTTTGCTTCCTTCAAATAAGCAATTGGAAATGTGTTATTCTGGGGTTTCTACAAACAAATATCTTAACCTAACAAATATAACGTTTTGAAATTATAGTAGAATAACACTAAAGAACAGGGGAAATGATCACTAAATATATCAGTGCCAAATTTGTGGCCCATTCATGAAAAATGTACAGAATTTCAAAGCATCCCTTTGGTTTTAAATTATTCTTTATTCAATTTTATTTTTCAGTCTCATTTCTCATTGCTTGTTTTATCTGCTTCAAGTTTATATTATATTTTGATTGTGCTTTGATAAGCTGTCTTAAGTCTATATTTTGTGTTTTAATATTTTGTGATTGCTGCTGTTGTTGCATGTCATCTTTTAAAAATAATTTCAACTTCTATTTTATATACAGGGGTTACACAGGCAGGTTTGTTACCTGGGTTTATTGTGTGGTGGTGAGGTTTAAGGTCTGGGTCCCATCATCCAGGTATTGAGCATACTACCTAATAGGTAGTTTTTCGAACTACAGTCCCCTCCCTCCCTTCCCCCTTTAGTAGTTCACAGTAATATTGTTCCCATCTTTATGTCCACAAGTACCCAATGTTTAGCTTTCCTTTATAAGTAAAAATATATGGTATCTGGTTTGCTGTTCCTGTATTAGTTATCTTAGGATTATGGTCTCCAGCTGTAACCATGTTGCTGCAAAGGACATGATTTTATTCTTTTTCAAGGCTGTGTAGTATTCCACGGTGCATATATATCACATTTTCTTTATTGGATTCACCATTGATGGTTACCTAAGTTGATTCCATGTCTTTGCCGTTGTGAGTAGCAAAGTGATGAATATATGAATGCAGGTATCTTTTTGACAGAATTATTTATGTACTTTTGGGAAAATCCTAGCACCAGTTTCCCAGCACCATTTGTATTCTGATAAATGGTGCTAGCCGTATACACACACGTGGGGATATACCCAGTAACAGGATTACTGGGTTGAATGGTAACTCTGTTTTAAGTTCTCTGAGAAATTGCAAAACTGCTTTCCACAGTGGCTGAACTGATTTACATTCCCATCAACAGTGTGTATTTCCTTTTATCCACAGCCTCACCAGTGTCTGTTATTTTTTGACTTTTTACTAATAGCCATTCTCTCTAGTGTAATATGGTATCTCATTATGATTTTGATTTACATTTCTCTGATGAACAGTGATAATGAGCGTTTTTTCATATGTTCATTGGCCACTTGAATGCCATTTTTTTGAGAATTGTCTGTTCATGTCCTTTGCCATTTTTTAATGGGGTTATTTGATTTGCATATTGATTTGTTTAAGTTTTGTTGGGTGCATAGTTTGTGAATATTTTCTCTCATCTGTAGATTGTCTGTTCCTTCTATTGGCAGCTACTTTTGCTGTGGATAAGCTCCTTTGTTTAATTAAATACTACTTGTGAATTTTTGTCTCTGTAGCAATTGTTTTTGGGAACTTAGCCAAAAATTCTTTGTCAAGGCCAGTGTCAAGAAGGGTATTACCTAGGATTTCTACTAGGATTTTTACAATTTGAGATTTTTTCATTTTAATCTACAATCCATCTTCAGTTAATTTTTTATACGGTGAAAGGTAGGGGTCCAGTTTCATTCTTCTGCATATGTCTAACCAGTTATCCCAGCATCATTTATTTAATAGGAAGTCTTTTCCTCATTGTTTGCTTTTGTTGACTTTGTCAAAGATGAGACGCCTGTAGGTTCATGGCTTTATTTCTGGGTTCTCTATTATGTTCCATTGGTCTATGTGTCTGTTTCTGTATCAGTACCATGCCATTTTGATTACTGTAGCCTTCTAGTATAATTTGAAGTCAAGTAGTATGATCAGTTAGTGTGATGCCTCTGGCTTTGATGGTTTTTGTTGTCGTTGTTGTTGTTGTTTGCCTAGGATTCCTTGCTTTGGTGATTTGGACTTTTAAAAAAATCTATATGAATTTTAGAATTTTTTTTTCTAATTCTGTGAAAAATGACATTAGTAATTTAATACGATCTATAAATTGTTTTGGGCAGTACAGCCATTTAAATGATATTGCATTTTCCAATTCAAGAGCATGGAATGTTTTTCCATTTACTTATGTCATCTCTAATTTCATTCAGCAGAGTTTTGTAGTTCTTATACAGATGTTGCACTTCCTTGATTATCTGTATCTCTAGGTATTTCAATTATTTGCAGCTATTGTAAATGAGGTTTTCTTGATTTGACTCTCACCTTGAGTGGTATTGGTGTATTGAAGTGCTACTAAGTTTTGTACATTCATTTTGTATCCTGAAATTTTACTGAAGTTGTTTTTCAGTTCTAAGAGATTTTTATCCAAGTGTTTAGGGTTTTTTAGGTATAGAAATATATTGTCAGCAAAGAAAAATAATTTGACTTCTTCTTTCCCTATGTGAATGCTGTTTATTTTTTTCCCCTTCCCTGATGTCTCTGCCTAGGACATCCAGTAATATTTTGAATAGAAGTGGTGAGAGTGGCCATCCTTGTTCTCAAGGAGAACAGTTCCAGCTTTTGTTTCTTCAGGATGAAGTTGGCTCTGTGTTTGTCATAGATGGCTCTTGTTATTTTGAGGTATGTTCCTTTGATGCCTAGTCTGTTGAGGGTTTTTATCACAGAGGGATTCTGGATTTTATCAAAAGCTTTTTCTACATCTATTGAGATGATCATATGTTTTTTGCTTTGAGTTCTGTTTATGTGTTTATACTGATTTGCATATATTGATGGTCCAGCTTGCATCTCAGGAATAAAGCCTACTTGCTCTTGTATTAACTTTCTGATGTGCTGCTAGATTTGGTTTGCTAGTGTTTTGCTAAAGATTTTTGTGTCAGTGTTCATCAGGAATATTGGCTGAAGATTCAATATCTCTTTAGTGGTGTCTCTCTCAGATTTTGATATCAGACTGTTGCTGGCTTCAGATAATGAGTTAGGGAGGAGCCCCTTCTTGATTTTTTTGGAATAATTTCAGTAGGATTGGTATCAGTTCTTCCTTGTACATCTGGTAGAATTTGGCTGTGAATCTATCTTGTCCAGCACATTTTTTGTTTGGTAGGTTTTTCACGACTTATTCAATTTCAAAGCTTGTTATTAATTTTTTCAGGTTTTTACATTCTTCCTGGTTCAAACTTGGAAGGTTGTGTTTCCAGGGATTTATCCATTTCCACTAGATTTTTCTGATTTGTGTGAATAGAGTTGTTTATAACAGTGTCTGAAGATCTTTTTGTTCTTCTGTGCAATCATTTTTAATGTAAACATTGTGATTTCTAATTGCACTTATTTGGATCTTCACTTTCTTTTTTTTTTTTTTCTTTTTCTTTTTTTTTTCTGTTGATCGAGACAGTGGTCTATAAATCTTGTTTATTCTTTTGAAGGACCAATTCTTGATTTTTGCTTCTCAGTTTTGTTCAGTTCTTTTCTAATTGTAGCTTCTTTCTTTCTTTCGCTCTCTCTCTCTCTTTCTTTTTTTTTAAATTTGAGATAGGGTGTCACTCTGTGGTTCAGGCTGGACTGCAGTGGCATGATCATAGCTCACTGCAGCCTCAAACTCCTTGGCTCAAGTGATCCCTCTGACACAATCTCCCAGCTAGCTGAGACTTACAGTTGCCTGCCACCAACCGTGTCTAATTTTTTGACTTTTTTGTAGAGTTAGGTTTTTGCTATGTTGCCCAGGTGGGTCTCAAACTCTTGACCTAAGGCAGTCCTCCTGCCTCAGCTTTCCAAAGTGCTGAAATTACAGGCATGAGCCATTGAATCTGGCCTAGTTATTTCTCTTATTCGGCTACATCTAGGAGTTGGTTTGTTCTTTTTTTTCTAGTTCTTCCAGATGCAAAGCTAGATTGTTAATTTGAGACCTTTCTAACTTTTTGATGAAGGCGGTTAGTACCATAAACATTCCTCTTAATACTGCTTTAGCTGTATCCCAGAGATTTTGGCAAATTCTTTCCCTATTTTTATGAATTTCAAAGAATTTTTTATTTCTGACTTAATTTTGATGTTTACCCATAAGTTAGTCAGCAGTAAGTTGTTTAGTTTAAATGTATATGTATAGTTTTAAGAGAACTTCTTGATATTGATTTATATTTTTATTGTACTGTGGTCTGAGAATGTGTTTGATATAATTTTTTTTTTTTTTTTAATTTGCTGAGACATGCTTTATAGCTGGAGTATGTTCCATGTACAGGTGAGAGAAATATATGTTCTGTGGTTGCTGGGTGGAGTATTCTGTTGTTGTCTATTAGGTCCAATTGGTCAAGTGTCAAGTTTAAATCTAGAATTGCCTTGTTAGATGACCTATCAAATTCTCTCAATGGGGTGTTGAAGTCTCCCACTTTCATTGTGTGACTGTCTAAGTCTTTTGTAGGTCAGGAAGAACTTGTTTTATAAATATGGCTGGTACAATGTTGGGTGCATATATATTTAAGATAGTTAACTCTATAGTTAGAGGGTGTTGAATTGCACCCTCTAACATTATGCAATGCACCCTCTAACATTATGCAATGCCCTTCTTTGTCCTTCTTAATAGTAGTTGGTTTAAAGTATGTTTTATCTTACATAAGAATAGTGACTCCTGCTGTTTTTTGTTTTCCATTTGTATCCTGATCTTTCTCCATCCCTTTACTTTGAGCTTCTGGGTGTTATTACATGAGATGGGTCTGTTAAAGATAGCAGATGGCTCTTGTCTTTTTATCCAGGTTGCCATTCAATGTCTTTCAATTGGTGTGTTTAGCTTATTTACATTCAGGGTTAGCCTTGATATGTGAGATTTGGATTCTATAATTGTGTTGTTACCTGGTGATTATGTAGAATGAATTTTGTTGTTATTTTAAAGTGTCTGAGGACTATGTGCTTAAATGTGTTTTTGTGGTAGCAGGTGTCATTTTTTGATTCCATGTTTAGCACTTCCTTATGAACTTCTCATAAGGCTGGTCTGGAGTTACCAAATTTCCTGCATTTGCTTGTCTGAGAATAATTTTATTTCTCCTTTGCTTATGAAGCTCAATTTGGCAGGATATGAAATTCTTGGTTAAAATTTCTTTTATTTAAAGATGCAGGAATTAGGTCCCCAATGTCTTCTGGCCTGTACATTTTCTGTTAAGTCCGCTGCTAGCCTGATGGGGTTTTCCTTTGTAGGTGTATTGATCTGTTTCTCTAGTTGCCTTAAATTTGTTTTTTTTTTATTTTTCACATTGACCTTGGTGAATCTGATCACTTTGTGGTTTCAAATTCGTTGTCTTGTATAGTATCTAGCCAGGGTTCTCTGTATTTCTTAAATTTGCATGTCAACCTCTCTAGTGAAATTAGGGAAATTTTGTTTGGGCTTTATCCTCAAATATATTTTCCATATTGCTTGCTCTCTCTCCTTCTCTGTCAGGAGTGCTAGTGAGTTTTAATTTTCATCTCTTTACATAATCCCATATTTATGAGATGTTTTGTTCAATTTATTACATTCTTTTCTCTTTACTTTTGCCTGAGTTGATTCAAATAACTTTTCTTTGAGCTCTGTGTTTCTTTCCTCCAATTAGTCTATTCTGCTGTTAATACTTCCAGTTGTAATGTGAGATTCTTGTAGTGAAATTATTGATTCCAGAAGCTCAGTTTGGTTCTTAAAATGGCTATTTTGCCCTTCGCCTCTTGGATCATATTACCGGATTCCTTGGATTCCTTGGATTGGGTTTCAACTTTCTCTGCATCTCAATGAGCTCCTTTTTCATCCAGATTCTAAATTCTGTTGGTCATTTCAGCCATTTTAGTCTGGTTAAGTACAATTTTGGGGGTGGGGGTGGGGGTGGAGGGTAGTGGGCTTCTTTGGAAGTAAGGGGACATTCTGGCTTTTCTCGTGATGATCATTTCTCATCTGGCGGTGCTGGTATTCCTTTGACTGTGGTATAAGTTCTGTATAGTCAGTTGGGTTCATTTCCAGATACTTTCAGAGGGCAAGGCCCTGTGAAAGATCTTTATTTCCCGGTCAATCCTTGCTCCTGGTTTCCCAGGTATGTATATTAACATAATGACTTTTTTGGTGTTTTAGTTTGGGATGTGATTTAGTGGATCGTGATTAAGAATAATTGCTGATGGACATGCACTTAGCTGCATGGCTATTTTGTAGTTCTTTGCACTTGCAGGCATGCTCTGCAGTGTGGGATGGGGAGAGAGATAACCCGGTCATCAGGTCTACCCCTGGGCCTTGGGGGAGCACCCTTTGATCACTGGTGCTGCACCTGAATTTGTTAGTTAGATGTTCTGGGCCAAGGGGCTTTCTCAGGCAGAAGCTGGGGCAGGGAGATAGGACACACCACATCCTTTCTGGATCATCCCTGCTCCCGCTGGTCCCTGAACCTGCTGTGCATCTTGTCCTTCTCCATGATCTGAGAGGAGGGGATCCAGTCCCACTCAAATGCCTACCACAGCTCTCAGCCCAGCACTCTCAAGCTGCTTGCCACAGCCCTGGGGCAACCAGATGGTCTGCCGCTGGGCCAGGCTGTAGCTTCATGGGGGATCCAAAGTGCTTACAGGTTGCTGGGAAAGTATTTAGGTAGAGTAAAGCACCCAGGGCAGTCAGCGGAGGGTGCACTGTGCGGTGGCTAGGCAGAGACCCTGCAGGGGCTGGTGGGCAGGAGGGTCTACAGAACAGACATGCCTCAGTCTCACAAAGAAGCCAGCAGCACTTTTATTTGTTTGTTTTGTTTTTTGTTTTTTTGTGTGAGACAGAGTCTTGCTCTGTTGCCCAGGCTGGAGTGCAGTGGCATGATCTGGGCTCACCACAACCTCTGGGGTTCAAGCAATTCTCCTGCCTCAGCCTCCCCAGTAGCAGGGATTACAGGGGGGTGCCACCATACTCAGCTAGTTTTTGTATTTTTAGTAGAGACGGGGTTTCACCATGTTGGCCAGATTGGTCTCGGACTCCTGACTTCAAGTAACCCACCCGCCTTAACCTTCCAAAGTGCTGGAATTACAGGCGTGAGCCAACTGTGCCCCAGGCCTAGCTGCACTTTCTCCTGGGTCAGCAGTCAACTGGGGCTACAGCCTATCTGAGGAAGATGGGGAGACCTGGGGAGTGGACACTTGTGGCCATGCTCTGCCAGAGCCACATTATGCACAAATGCTGCTGGACTCTGCTGGTCAAAGCCGTTTTTGCCTACTCCCCGGGCAGATGCTCCTGCCGGCTCACAGGCCCATGAGGTGGGGTGTGGGATAACCTGTAGCTAGGATCCCAGAGGCCCATGGCGAGAGTAGGCTCTTCCTCTGTCCCCTCACACATCTCTTCCCCAGGAGCCATTCAGGGCCAGGAACTAGACTTAGCATTCGGATATTTCATGCAGGGTTCCCCGCGTCCTCTCTCTTTCGCTGTGGTGTCAGTGCCACCTCCCCTTTTACTCTCCGTTTTCTCTCTGAAGATCTGCCCAGATAGTGTTAGTTTACTCAATAATTTGGTCTTTCTTGGTGGGAGTGATGCTTTCTGGCTGCATGTAGTTGGACATATTGTCAGAAAATGCCTTTGATTTTTAACTTGCTTCTGTATACATCAACAAGATATAATTATCTTAAATATTCACTCTGTGTACAGCAGAAGCAAAATACATATTTTAGATACTATCATTAATTTGTCCCGATAATTAGTAGTAATTCTCAAGACGACCATTATTCACTTCAGAAAGAAGTAGATATAGAAATAGTTTTGAGGAGGTCAGTGAACTTTTAACAAATAATGTAACAGTGAGTTAGACATAATACAAGATTGTTTCTCCCTGTTAACTGGTAACCCTCACTGGAAACGCCCTAGATATTTTATTTTAAAATATGTTACATTTTCAAATATACATAAGCTGTATAAGTCGATTATACTAACTCAGTATTATACTGTTATTGAAAATGTTGCTTCTGTTAAGCTCAAGTTAAACATGTGTGAATAATATATTTAACATTCTGACTGCCTTTCACATGAACTTCTAAGAATATGAATCTTCAAACTATTGTATAATTCACTAAGGATAGCTATTTTCTTCTAAAAGGATAAACTCTTCCACCATTTGACTTCTGAAAACTCTTATTGTTATAACAGGGTGATTGCAATAGATAAAAAACATAATTTTTTAAGCTATAGTTCAGAATTAAAATCAATGATATAACTTTGTACATTTTTAACAAAGAGCCTGATAAATTAATTTGGGCTAGAAAATCACTGCAGAAGTATATAATATACAATGTTTTACATTTTTGCTCAATACTATTGGAAAGATTTTATGATTCTAATTATTGTAAATCTAAAACATCTGGTAAATTATCATTTTGTTCATTAGAAAACTCTAGGAAGAATTCTTGTTATACTAGCTTTTGGCATGTTTTAAAACAGTTAAATTTTATATTCACTTTTCATACTCACTGGGACCATATGCTGTAATTATCCAAGTGAGGTCACCAAAAGGCGAAGAAAAGTAAAATTTCACAGCAAAATATTTCATTAGAACTTTTTGCACAATGGTTAGATTGTTAATAAGAGTTGGGAAAATCAACATCCCTATGTAACCTCACTTGCATTAGTAATTTCAACAATTTTTACAAATAGATAAATAGACTTTTTCCTTACTAACAGAAGATGTGAAAAAGAGAAAAATAAGAGAGCAGAGGGCAAGTATCAGGAACAAGGTGGAAAACCTTTAAGGCAATCTATGTTGCCTCTGATGGAAATAAATGACTGTATGCAATTAAGGGATTATCTTCTAGGTACAAAAGGAAGCACAATCAACATCTGGGAGAATAGAACTCCTTTGAAAGGTTGCCTTTTGAGATTTTAGAGAGTTATCTTAGAAATGCATCACAGAACTAATTATCTTTGCTCTTCCTACTCCTTAGTTTTCTCAGTTTATCCTAAATATTAGATATACCATAGAACTCTGAAAGATTTTGGAGATATCTAAAATGCTAGGGAACCTAATAAACAGTAAACAATTTAGAAAAGTCATCTATGAGAAATAGCAAAACACAGTTGTGTCAAAATTAATAAAACTATACTTAATTTTATTTTCTATAAATAAATAACTAGAGGATTTCAAGTGCAAAACAACTTTGCCACAGTATTGAGTTTTAAATGTATGAAACCAGGTTGCTTAATTTAAAAAATATTTTCACCAGCATTAGAATACTCATTGTATTTATTCTAATGTACTTTCCCCCTTATTTGGGCCATTTTAATAATGCATATCTTGCAATGCAACTTGATTTTTACATTAAGAGAAAATATGTTTTGTTTTAGGTGTTCAAATCATTTAATTTCTGACTCCGTTTCATTTCTTTCTGCCCTATATTTTTTACTTCTATTCCTTCCTTATATTAGGCATTGTGGAGACAAAGTTGAATAAACATGGAAATTTTACAATACGTTTAAAATTCACTAGATCAAAAATAAGATTTAAACATCTGTTGGAGTTGTTTATTCAACAAACTTTAAGGTAGATTTCATCAAAATTATGTAAATACAACAAAAGAAAGCAACATAGATAAATGATATTAGTACATCATGCTTTTTATTGTCTTTAAAATGTTTATACCAAGATAGCTCATCAAAAAGTTTGCTCCTCTCCATCATGCTCTTTATCATAATAAGGTTAAAGAGTTCATCTGCAAAAAGTGATAATTAAAAAAGCTGTACGGTGAATGATTTCATTTTCTCTTTTTTATTTTTAATTTGTGTGTATATAGTATGTAATTATGTGTTGCGTGAGATATTTTGATATAAGCATGCAATGTGCAATAATCACATCAGGGTAAATGGGGTATCCATCCCTTCAAGCATTTAACCTTTGTGTTACAAACAATTACAAAGAATCAATTGTGCGATTTTATATATATTTCTTTTTTTGAGATGAATTCAGTCTTGCTCTTGTCCCCCAGACTGGAGTGTAATGACGCAATCTTGGCTCACTGCAACCTCCGCCTCCCAGGTTCAAGCAATTCTCCTGCCTCAGCCTCCCGAGTAGCTGGGATTAGGCGCCTACTACCACGCCCAACTAATTTTGGTACTTTTAGTAGAGATGGGGTTTCACCATTTTGGTCAGGCTGGTCTTGAACTCCTGACTTCAGGTGATCTGCCCACCTCGGCCTCCCAAAGTGCTGGGATTACAGGCATGAGCCACTGCACCCGGCCAACTCTTTTATATATATTTCAATGTACAATTAAATTGTATTTTACTATAGTCACCCTGTTGTGGTAGCAATGCTAGGTCTTATTCATTTTTTCTAACTGTATTTTTGTATACTTTAACCATATGAATTCCCCCCTCACTACCCTTCCCAGCCTCTGGTAACCACCTGTCTACTCTCTATCTCCATGAGTTCAATTGTTTTAATTTTTAGCTCCCACAAAGAAGTGAGAACATGCGAAGTTTGTCTTTCTGTGCCTGACTTTTTTCACTTAATATAACGACCTCCAGTTCCATCCATGTTGTTGCAAATGACAGGATCTCATTGTTTTTATGAAGGAAGCGTACCCTATTGTGTATACGTACAACGTTTTCTTTATCCATTCGTCTCTTGATGGACACCTAGGTTGCTTCCAAATTTTGGCTATTGTGAATAATGCTGAAGTAAACATGGGAATACAGGTCTCTTCAATATACTGATTTCCTTTCTTTTAGGTATGTACCAAGCGGTGAAATGCTGGATCATATGGTCGCTCTATTTTTAGCTTTTGCTGGAACCTCTGAATTGTTCTCCATAGTGGTTGTACTAATGTACATTCCCACACGTCAACTAATCCTAATTAAAATGGCTTTTATCCAAAAGACAGGTAATGGCAACAGTGTATGAGGGTTCCGTTTTCTCCCCGTCCTTACCAGCATTTGTCATTGCCTGTGTTTTGGATCAAAGCCACTTTAACTGGGATGAGTTGATATCTCATTGTGGTTCTGATGTTTTTAACTGACGATCAGTGATGTTGTGCACCTTTTCATATGCCTGTCCCATTGGTATGTTTCTTTTGAGAAATGTCTGTTCAGATCTTTTGCCCATTTTTTTTACAACATTGCTAAATTTTTTCCTCTTCAGTTGTTGTTTGAGCTTCTTTTATACTCTGGTGTTTGATCCCTTGAGAGAAGGGCATTTTGCAAGTATTTTCTTTTGTTCTGTGGGTTGTCACTTTGTTAATCATTTCCTTTGCTGTGCAGAAGCATTTTAACTTAATAGAATCCCATTTTCCCAATATTTTCTTTTAGTAATTCCACAGATTGAAGTCAGATATGAGTAGTTAACACATTTTTATTTGATTTTGGTATATGGCAAGAAATAAGAGATCTAGTTTCTTTCTTCTGCATATGGATATCCAATTTTTCCAGCATCATTTATTTATTACACTACCTTTTCCCCAGTGTATGTCCTTGGCACCTTTGTCAGAAATAAAGAAAGACAGAAAAATTGGGAGGCTGAGGCAAGTGGATCACCTGAGGTCGGGAGCTCGAAACCACCCTGACCAACATGGAGAAACCCGTCTCTACTAAAAGTACAAAATTAGCCGGGCGTGGAGGCGCATGCCAATAATCCCAGCTACTTGGGAGGCTGAGGTAGGAGAATCGCTTGAACTCAGGAGGCAGAGGTTGCGGTGAGCTGAGATCTTGCCATTGCACTCCAGCCTGGACAACAAGAGCAAAACTCAGTCTCAGAAAAAAGAAAAAAAAAAAAAAAAAAAAAAACAGAAGGAAAGGAATGAAGGAAAAGTAGTTAACAAAACAACCAGAAAACAAATAACAAAATGTCAGGCATAAGTCTCTATTAGTGATGACATTGAATGAAAATGGACTAAACTCTCCAATCAAAAGAAAAACAGTGGCTGAATGGATAACATAAACAAGACCCACTCATCTGTTGTCTACTGCCTACAGGACACTAATTTCACCCATAAAGTCACATATAGACTGAAAACAAAAGATTGGAAGAAGATACTAGATGCCACTGGAAATGAAAAAAGAGCAAGAATAGCTACACTGATAGACAAAAACCCTGAGAAGAGACAAAGAAGGTCGGTATATAATGATAAAGGGGCAAGAGGATATCACAATTGTAAATATGCATGCATCAAACCCTGGAACACACAGATGTATAAAGCAAATTTTATTAGAACTAAAGAGAGAGATAGACTACAGTAAAATAATAGCTGGAAATTTCAACACTCCACTTTCAACATTGGGCACAATTTCCAGAGAGAAAATCAATAAGGAAACATAATTAATTGATCTTTCTTTTAGTGAAGGTGATTTTCTCAAGCAGTAAGACTTAATTTCTTGCTTTTTGTTTTTTGTGTATCCGTTGTATGCCTTTTGATTTGAGGTTACTATGAGGCTTTCAAATGCTCTCTTATAATCTATTGTTTTAAGCTGATAGCAACATGGTTTGCAGGAACAAACAAGCAAGCAAAAGAAGACTAATAAAACTTGACATCTCAACATCGTCCATCTGCTTTTTAACTTTTTGTTGTTTCCATTCATGTCTTTAATGTATAGACTATGTCTTGAAAAGTTGTTGTAGTTATTATTTTTGATTGATTCAATGTTTACTCTTTCTACTTAAGAATAGTTTATCCACTACATTTACAGTATTATAATATTCTGCTTTTTTCTATGTGCTTACTATTGTCAGTGAGTTTTGTACCTTCAGATGATTTTTTATTGATCTTGATATCCTTTTGTTCTGATAAAAGTACTCCCTTTAGCATTTCTTGGAGGACATGTATTGATGAAATTCCTCACCTTTTGTTTGCCTAGGAAAGTCTTTATTTCTCCTTCATTGTTGAGGAATATTTTTGCCTGATATACTATTCTAGGGTAATTTTTTTTTTTTCTTAAGCACTTCAAATATATCATGCCACTCTCTTCTGGACTGTAAGATATCCACTGAAAAGTCTGATGCCAGACATATTGGAGCTCATTGTATATGATTTGTTTCTTTTCTCTTGCTGCTTTTAGGATCCTATCTTTATCCTTGACCTTTGGGAATTTGAATACTAAATATCTTTAAGGTTGTCTTCTTTGGTTCAGTCACCTTGGCATTCTTGCACTGGATTATTCATATATTTCTCTAGGTTTGGTAAGTTGCCTTTTTTTAAAATCCCTGTCACTAAACCTTCTATTCCTATCTCTTTATCTACCTCCTTTTTATGTTTAATGACTTAGATTTGCCCACTGAGGTTATTTTCTAGATCCTATATACATGCTTCATTGTTTTTTATTCTTTTTTATTTTGTCTCCTCTCCCTTGTATATTCAAATAGCTATCTTTAAGCTCACTAATTCTTTCATCTGTTTAATGAATCCTGCTTTTATAAGACTCTGATGCATTCTTCACTATGTCAACTGCATTTTTCAACTCCAAAAATCTGGCTTCATTCTTGTGAATTGTTTTGGTGTCTTTGTTAAATTTATCCCTTAGTATTCTGAATTATGTTTCTATGTTATCTTGGATTTCCTTGAGTTTCCTCAAAAGAGCTATTTTGAGTTCTCTGTCTGAAAGGTCACATATCTGTTTCTCCAGGTTTTGTCCCTGGTGTCTTGTTTAGTTCATTTGGTGAGGTCATGTTTTCCTGGATGGTTTTGATGTTTATGGATATTTGTCTGTGTCTGGGCATTCAGGAGTCAGGTATTTTTTGTCATCTTTGCAGTCTGGGCTATTTTGTACCAGCCTTCTTGGGAAGGCTTTCCAGGATTTTGAAAGGACTTGGTGGAATTAATCTAAGCCATATCTGCCTGAGAGCACACTCCAAACCCAGTAACACTGTGGTTCTTGCAGCCTTGTAGACATTCTTCCTTGGATGGTCTTTGATAATATCTGGAAGAATTGTATGGATTATCAGGCAAAGAGTCTTATTCTCTTCCCTTACTTTCTCCCAAACTAATGAACTAATGAGATCTCTCTCTCTCTCTCTCTCTCTCTCTCTCTCTCTGTTCTGAGCCACTTGAAGGTGGGAGTGGGACAACACAAGCACCCCTCTTGCCACCACCACTGGAACTGTGCTGGGTCAGACCTGAAGCCAGCACTGCACTGGGTCTCAAGCAAAGCTGGCTGTTTCCTCACCCTGGATACTGCCTATGATTGTTCATGGCCCTGGGAGTCTACAATCAGCATGTGGTAAAGCCAGCCAATCTTGTATCCTTCCCTTCAATGTGGTGGGTTATGCTATTGTCCTGGGCAGGTCCAGAGGTACAGTCTAGGAGCTAGAGACTGGAGTCAAAAACCTTTGAAATCTGTATGATTTTCTAATGTAATTTGACTGAGCCCTCACTCAAACCATAGATGCAACCCTTCCTACTGTTTCCTACTCTTTACACAGGAAGAGAAGCTTCACTTCATAGCTACTACCACCACATGCCCAGAAAGAGTACTGCCACACTACCACTAATGTTTCCTTAAGGCTCAAAGATAATTAAATCAGCTTGTGGTAAATGCTGTCTGACCTCAGACTCACCATTCAGGGCAGTGGGCTCTCCCCTGGCCCAGGGCAGTCCAGAAATGCCATAGAAGTACCAAGGCCTGGAATAGGGAATCCCAAGGGCCTGCTGGTAGTTAAAGTGCAAGACAAAGTCTCCTTCAGGTTTTCTTATACTTTCGTCAAGCATAAGGCATCTTTCCCCATAGCCACCCCAGCTGGGGATGTGTTGACTCACCTGAAGCCAGCAAGTCTCAGTGTTTCACCAAAGACCCAAGTTATGCTACCCAGATATCACTCCTGGTTATTCAGGGCCAAAGAGCTCTTTAGTCATCTGACAATGGTTCTTGCCAGGACTGGATTCTTCCCTTAATGGCAGTAGGTTCCCTTCTGGCCAAAAGTGTGTCTAGAAATGAGGCAAGTCCTGGAAAGGGGGCTTCATGAGTCTGACTGGTGTCCTACTCTACAGTTGCTGAGCTTCTATCCATGATGGAAGACAATGTCCTCTTACTCTTCCTTCTCCTCTCCTTAAGGGGAATGTAGAGGTGTTCTTGGGAGGCATGCACTGTTCAGCCTGTGTTTTGGGTGGAAGGATGCAAACATTCTCTTAGCTGGCTGGTGTCTCAGTTCATTGCATGCCCCCTAAGTCCACTGACTCTGAATCCACTTCTGAACTATAGCTCACCTAGTGGTTGCACCCCTTCTGGACTAAAACTGCCCTTCAAATTTATGTAAGAAGCCAGAGTCCTTTAGCCCACAGAAGAAAGGTTTGCTGGAACTCATGTTCCCACCAGTGGAATGAGTGATTCCTTTCTGGCTAGGGCTGGATTAAATTCTCCCTTGGTGCATGGATGTCATCTCCATTCATCACACTTTTGCTTTTTGCTGTGACAGAGCAGCAGAGTTCAATGCAATGTCTGACAATTGCTGCGCTCTCCCTCTCCAAATTACACAGATTCCCTCTCTGTGTCATACACCCATTTCCAGGGAATGGTAGAAGGGTGGCATTGGTCATACAAAACAGGCAGAGTTTGGAGCAGTTTGGAGGGATCAGAGGAAGACAAAAAAATGTGGGAAAGTTTGCAACTCCCTAGAGACTTGTTGAATGGCTTTGACAAAAATGCTGATAATGATATAGACAATGAAATCCAGGCTGAGGTAGTCTCAGATGGAGATGAGGAACTTGTTAGCAACTGAGCAAAGGTGACTCTTGTTATGTTTTAGCAAAGAGACTGGCAGCATTTTGCTCCAGCTCTAGAGATTTGTGGAACTTTGAACTTGAGAGAGATGATTTAAGGTATCTGGTGGAAGAAATTTCTAAGCAGTAAAATATTCAAGAGGTGACTTGTGTGCTGTTAAAGGTATTCAGTTTTAAAAAGTAAAAAGAGCATAAAATTTTGGAAAATTTGCAGCCTGACAATGTAATAGAAAAAAAAAAAAAAAAATCCCTTTTTCTGAGGAGAAATTTAAGCCCACTGCAGAAATTTGCATAAGTAACTAGGAGTCAAATGTTAATCACCAAGACAAAGGGGAAAATGTCCCTAGGGCATGTCAGAGATCTTTACAGTAGCCCCTCTCATCATAAGCCTGGAGGACTAGGAGGAAAAAATGGTTTTGTGGGCCCGGCCCAGGGTCCCTCTGCTGTGTGCAGTCTAGGGACTTGGTACCCTGTGTCCCAGCCATCTGAGCTATGACATAAGTAGGCCAAGGTACAGCTCAGGTTGTTGTTTCACAGGGTAGAAGCCCCAAGCCTTTGAAACTTTCATGTGGCATTGAGCCTGCAGGTACACAGAAGTCAAAAATAGAAGTTTGGGAACCTCTGCCTAGATTTCAGAGGATATATGGAAACATCTGGATGCCTGGGCAGAAGTTTGCTGCAGGAGTGAGGCCCTTATGGAGAACCTCTCCTAGGGCAGTGCAAAAGGAAAAAGTGGGGTCAGAGCCCCCCCCCCCCCACAGTCTCTACTGGGGTACCACCTAGTGGAGCTGTGAGAAGAGGGTTACTGTCCTCCAGACCCAAGAATGGTAGACCCACTGAGAGCTTGCACCATGCACCTGGAAAAGTCACAGACTCTCAACATCATCCCGTGAAAGCAGCCAGGAGGGGGGCTACACCCTGCAAAGCCACAGAGGCAGAGCTGCCCAAGGTCATGGAAGCCCACCTCTTGCATCAGCATGACCTGGATATGAAACATGGAGTCAAAAAAGATCATTTTGGAGCTTTAAGATTTGACTCCCTACTGAATTTTGGACTTGCTTGGGGCCTGTAGCCCATTTGTTTTGGCCAATTTCTCCCATTTGGAATGATTGTATTTACCAAATGTCTGTACCCCCATTGTGTCTAGGAAGTAGCTAACTTGCCTCATTTTACAAGCTCATAGGCAGAAGGAACTTGCCTTGTCTCAGATGAGTTGTTGGACTGTAGACTTTTGAGTTAATGCTGGAATGAGTTAAGACTTTGGGGTACTGTTGGGAAGGCATGATTGGTTTTGAAATGTGAAGACATGAGGGTTTGGGAGGAGCTGGGGTGGAATGATGTAATTTGGCTTTGTCCCCACCCAAATATCATCTTGAATTCCCACATGTTGTGGGAAGGACCTGGTGTTAGGTAATTGAATCATGGGGGCAGGTCTTTCCCATGCTGTTCTCCTGATAGTGAATAAGTCTCGTGAGATCTCATGGTTCTATAATGGGGAGTTTCCTGCACAAGCTCTCCCTTTTTGCCTGCTGCCTTCGATGGAAGATGTGACCTACTTGTCTTCCACCATGACTGTGAGGCCTCCCCAGCCACGTGGAACTGTTAAATCCATTAAACCTTTTTCCTGTATAAATTACCCAGTCTTGGGTATGTCTTTATCAGCAGCATGAACATGGACTAACACAGTGCAATATAAGAATAAGATAAACATTATATTAAACAAACCTGCAATCTCTAGTTCACAAACATCCCCAAAAGAAAGATTTAGTTTAGCAGAAGAGGAGCTAAGAAGAATGTTAAGTAAAATCTGGGGTTGAACAACAAGAATTGGGACACAGAGCCTTCCCAGAGAAGGGTACTTATGAAAAAACAAAGTAAAATTAAAGAAATACTAAGTGTTAAGCTACAACTCCAGAAGAGCTACATTTTACTTTAAGAGTAAAGCAAATGAGAAATATAAGTTTTTATAAAGCTAAGATCCAGCATGAAATCAGCATAATATTGTTGGGAATTATGTACTTTGCCCCGATTTTTATTGATTAATAGAAATAAAAATAAATTCATCTATGGAGGAATAAATATTCATCTTTAACAGGAGTCAGCAAACTTTTTCTATAAAGGAAAATTGTATATGTAAACTGTTATGTGTAAGAAAAGTAAATATATAGTGCTCTGTGGGTTGATCTTTGTTGGAACTATTCACCTCTGCTTTGTACACAAAAGCAGCCACAGATATATGTTAAAAAAAAAAAATGCTATGTTTCAATGAACTCTTTTAACATAAACAGGTGGTGGCTTGCAGGCCATAGTTTTTCAATTCATGATCTTGACCCTCAAATTATCCCTATGGTTGTCATGAAGAATGTTCATTCTGTAACCAAAAATTACTTGACCTAAAGGAAAAAAGAAAAACCGAGATATCAAAAAAAAACCATACCAAAAAAATTCCATATATTAATACACATTTTATCACTTAAAATAAATGTCAAATGGTATAATTTTGTGGAATATGTGAGGAATGGAGGAGCCTCATCATTTGCCAGAAAAAAATGGTATTAAATAATCATATAAGATGTTTACCATCTTTTTTCTTAGCAGACTGTGCATCTGCCTATGTGTGTATGTATGTGTATCTCCTCCAAAATATTCAATAAAACAGAATATGTGAAATACAGATTAAAGAGTTACACAATATTAGAGAAATGAGAAACAAATCAACACAAAGCATACTATAACTTTACAGAAAGGAGTAGAATAAAAACATACAAGAATGTACGTATTAAAGGTCCTAGCATGCATATCATTGTTGAATATATAGAGAGGAAGAGCAGAAAAAAACAAAGCAAAAATATTTTTTAGTGGGGAAAATTCTGAGAATACAGAAAGAATAAAGAAGGTCAGCAAATCAGTTTAAGTAGTTATTATAAGTCTATAATGGGACTAGTTTACATTTGTGTATTTCCTTAGTTTCATTGAGGTAAAACAATTTGGTTTTGTTCCTGAGTTAGAGGGCAACCACTATGCAATAAATAGAAAGACATTCAACTTTTCTAATCAAGTTGCTTTATTTGTATATTTTGAATAAAAATACACACCAAACTTAAGTTGTAGGATAAATTCAATAATTGTCATAAGAGAAATTTCAAGCATACAAGATTTTAAAAGGTATAATTATGTTTTATGTGATTTAAATTAATGTTAAACATTTATAAATATTTAGAAAATGGCTAATCAGAAGATTTAAAAATTCCATATATTAATACACATTTTATCACTTAAAATAAGTATATATTTAAAATGCATTTAATATTTTATTTGTCCAGAATCACTATTTCACTTTCTTTTTTTTGTGAGACAGGGTTTTGCTCTTGTTTCCCAGGCTGGAGTGCAATGGCACCATCTTGGCTCACTGCAACCTCCGCCTCCCAGGTTCAGGCAATTCTCCTGCCTCAGCCACCCAAGAACCTGGGGTTACAGGTGTATGCCACCATGCCTAGCTAATTTTTTTTTTTTTTTTGTATTTTTAATAGAGATGGGGTTTCACCATGTTGGCCATGCTGGTCTTGATCCTGACCTTGTGATCCACCCACCTCTGCCTCCCAAAGTGCTGGGATTACAGACATGAGCGACTCTGCCTGGCCAACAAATAATAATTTTATACATTTATAGGATAAAGCGTGATTTCATATATGCATATATTGTAGAGAGGTTAAAATAAATGAATTAATGTATTCATTACCTCACCAATAATTATTTTGGTGTGTGTGGTGAGAATGTTACAAACCTACTCTTTCAGTAATTTTAATATATATAATACACCATTATTAACTGTGGTCATCATGCAGTTCAATAGATCACAAAAACATATGCCTTTAGTCACAACTTAAACTTTGTACCCTTTAATCTCCTCTTTCCCCATTCCTACCTTCAGCCTATATAAACCGCCTTTCTATTTTCTGTGTTTACGAGATCAACTTTTCAAAATTCCACACTTAAGTGAGACAATGCAGTATTTGTCTTTCTGTGCCTGGCTTATGTCACTTAGCACAATGCTCTCCAGGTCCATTCATGTCATCAAAAATGATAGAATTTCTTTTTTCTTAAAGATAGATAATGTACTATTGAATGTCTATACCTAATATTTTTAACTGCTCATCCATTGATGGACACTTTGGGTGGTTTCATATCTTGGCTATTGTGAATAATGCTGCAATTAACATGAGTGTGTAGATATTTCTTTGGCACATTAACTTCAATTCCTTTAGCAATATACCCAGATGTGGCATTGTTGAATAAAATGGCAGTTCTCTTTTAGGTTTTTTGAGAACCTCCATATCCTTTCCCATAACGACTATACTAATTTTCATTTCCCACCAATAGTGTGCAAGGGTTTCCTTTCTCCACATCTTCAACACCTGTTATCTTTTGTCTTTTTTATAATAGACATTAAAACAGGTACAAAGTAATATCTCATAGTGGTTTTAATTTGCACTTCCCTGATGATTACACATGTTGAACTATTTTTTAACCTCTACATTTAATTTTTAGGTACTTGTTAAATGGTATAATTTTGTGGAATATGTGAGGAATGGAGGAGCCTTATCATTTGCCAGAAAATAATGGTATAAATAATCATATAAGATGTTTACCATCTTTTTTCTTAGCAGATTGTGCATCTGCCTATGTGTATATGTGTGTGTATCTCCTCCAGAATGTTCAATAAAACAGAATATGTGATTGCCCTGTGGATGAGATATTCTAGGTAGTCCAAAGATGTAGAAGTATTTCTTTAGACATATAGTGGTACATGTACCAGAGAACATCTATGTGAGCTAAAATTTAAGGTGGAATAAGAGTAGTATTCCTGAGGTATTTATAAAACCAGGATCCTGGTCTTCTGAAGTAGGAAAACATTAGTAAACATGTAGAATGTGGACAACTAGGAGATATTAGGTATTAATAATGAGTAGCTATTCAGAAATTAAAATGGTCTGCACTAATTCTATAGACTCGGACCAATACTTTTAGCTGATTTGCAACATACATCTCTCTAGATGTATCATTTCTATTTATGAATAGGTTGAGAAGGACAAGACAAAACAAAAACAATTTGAAAACAGAAGAATTTACATTTATTTCTTGAGACTCCATAAAAATATCCTTGAATGAATCAAGGACACTGAATTTTGCCTCTGGGTTGACATGGAATAAATGTCCTTGTGAATTTAGGGAATTTATTAATCAGATATGGAAAATAAAATTTATATCTAGCTTACTAAGTCTTTGTTGCCCTGATAATCAAATGAGATAACATCTACATCATTGACAGGCCCTATTTCAATGTGCAAAGTTTTACTTTGCTTCTTAGAAGATTACGTACTAATTTTCGTGGAAAACTTTTCAAAGGCTGTGCTCTGTTCTTGCATATGTTAATTTTGAAAAACTCTAGACATTTACATAGTTAATAGTTAAATTTGTTTGTATAAATTTGTATCTCAATTGATACTTACACACACTTAACTTGGAATTGTGGGGTAGGCTGAGGCAGAATTAGATTGTTGTAACCAAGATAGATAAAACAATATTTGCTGTATTTAAACTTTAAGGCATCTATGTTCAACATGTTTATAGAGTATTATTGAAATTATGGTTTAAATTACATCAAGTCTAGGTGGGCAGTATATGTAAGCTTGCCCAAATTCAAGTTTTAATTCTTTAATAGCAATAAAGATGAGTAAGTAAAAACTAATGTGGAATTTGAATGATTTAACTACAAAATAAATTGTCAGCCAATTCAAGGTGATCTTAAATTTACTCTCTGTTTAAAGACATGAATTCTAATCACTGTTTTAGAATACTGAGATGGTAAATGTTTTTTGATTCTAGAAGAATGATGGATTTTTGATAAACTAATAATAATGGATATTTAAACTTGAATTAAACAGAGTGGACAATGTTCTTGGGTAAAAAAAATAAATTCATAATATTATTGAAGATACAAATCCTAGAAACACAAATAAACCACATATAAGAATTAATTTGCTCTGAAAGTTAAGAAGTTACTAGATTTGCATAAAAAGTATGTTTTTGTTTTAAGCAAAGAAACAAAAAATAATAAAAACATTTATTTTCATAAATATTTTATCCTACTGAAGGATGAAAATGGAGTTTCTAAGGAGGGAGATTGAACTTTTAGAAGATATAAACTTAACAGATATTAAAGAAAAGCAAATTCTAAAGAGAAATATTAGGATGTATAAAAGAAAATAATTGATCTAGGTTTAACTGATATTAAGAGAATATCAAAAATAAATACAAATGTCTTATTTTTTGGTTTAACACAACCAAGACCAAACCTGATAGAATTTAATAAAGGGAAAGAAGCAAGGTATATGAGCAGTCTGGAATTATCTCAGAAGAAAAACTAGCACTCAAGAACTGTTTAAAAGTACCCCAATAAAACCTAAAAAAATAGGTCCATGTTAACATATTGGAGACAAAGTTGGGTTAGTAATATCAAGTTATTGTAAAATTTCATACACTTTCAAGAATACCAATAAGACTAGCATATATTATTGAATTAATTGATGGAAGAGTTATTTGGTGATAACAGGTTTTTTTTTTTATGAGAATTAGAGTATTGTGTGTGAATTTAGGGGACATTCTTAAGAAAATTTCAGAATTGGAACTCTAAGGAATATTAAGCAAAGATGCTATACACTAAAAGGGAGTCAGGAAAGAGTATTGCTAAAGGCATGTGGAGTAAGATTTTTTTTTAAATTGACTAGTTTTCAGATGACAATTGTAAACTATAAAGGAAAACAAAAATACTCGAAAGTTTAATAAAGTGATCAAAGTAAAGCAAGTTTCTTAGGGGGTCATGTCATGAACCATTATTGCATAAATCCTCTATTTGTGCAGTTTGACCCCAGGATGAGCTGTGTTCATGGTACAGTGTAAGACCGTTAATGATCTCATTTAAAAAATCTGTGATCTTTCTGGCCTCAGAAATGAGAAGATGACTCAAGATTATCACAGTTCAAAGAAACTGAAGTGGGAATCACAGAAAGCATGGCTTTGGAGATTTCAAAGCCTCCCTTCATGTCTCTGATCTCTGCATCACACATGAAGGTAGGCTAAAAGCACATTACAGATAAAGCTAAAAGAACTAAACTGACATTTTAGCGCTCATCCACTAAAGACTGAGTTTAATGTTTAAAACTAACTAAGGTAATTGCCTGATAAAACCAAAACATCCACACTCTGTGAAGGAACACAATAAAATCCAGAATCTCCAAAACATAACACACACAATATCTGAGATACACAAAAAATTAGTAGACTGGACACGGTGACTCACACCTGTAATTCCAGCACATTGAGAGGCTGAGGCAGGCAGATAAGGAGGTCAAGAGTTCGAGACCAACCTGGCTAACATAGTGAAACCCCGTCTCTACTAAAAATACAAAAATTAGCCAGGCATGGTGGCACATGCGTGTAGTCCCAGCTACTTGGGAGGCTGAGGCAGGAGAATTACTTGAATCTGAGAGGCAGAGGTTGTAGTGAGCCGAGATCACGCCACTGTGCTCCAGCCTGGGCAAGAGAATGAGACTCCATTTTAAAAATAAATAAATAAATAAAAATAAATTTAGTAAGCAGTGGCTCATGCCTGTAATCCTAGAACTTTGGGAGGCCAAGGCGGGTGGATCACCTGAGGTCAGGAGTTTGAGACCAACCTGGCCAACATGGCGAAACCCTGTCTCTACTAAAAATACAAAAATTAGCAGGGTATGGTGGTGAATACCTGTAATCCCAGCTACTTGGGAGGCTGAGGAAGGAAAATTGCTTGAAACTGTTAGGTGGAGCTTGCAGTGAGCTGAGATTGTGCCACTGCACTTTAGCCTGTGCAATGGGAGCAAGACTCCGTCTCAAAAAAAAAAAAAAAAAAAAAAAAAAAATTGGTAAACATACAAAGAACAAAGTAAGTGTATTAGGGATTTTCTAGAGGGACAGAACTAGCAGGATATATGTATATGTGAAAGGGAGTTTATTAAGGAGAATTAACTCACATGAGAAATGCCTGAGTAAGAAGCAGCAGAAGCAGTCACTAGCCCAAAACTGAAGAAACCTATTCGTGGTAAACCATAGTATTATGTCTCCAGATTCTAAAGTAGGAAGAATACCAGACACATGGGGTCAAAGCGAAATGTAAATGGGAGGTTTTGAATATCCTGGGTAACAGGGAAAACAGCACTTACGCTATAGCTGGTGAGTGGGACTGTCATCATGGAAACATAATTATAATTTGTAAGAAGACATATTGTGTCCAGTGCGAGGCTGTTATAACTGTTCCCCAGATATGATCATTTCAATGATTCAATGCAAATTGAATCTCTGAATCAAGTTTACGTTCACTAGTGATAGAATAAGAATAGCTACAGATACTGACCAGGTGTTTCATGAACCTAAAACCAAGATTTTTTTTTTCCATCTGAACATTTTTTCACATACCATGTTATTTCTGTTGTAAACATTAATATATGTTCTGGGGACGTAGTCTCGACCAGGCAACTGCTCTAAGAGTTTGGATTGGCTTGTGTTCCAAATTTGGTGAGTGTAAGGGCAGGGCTATAATAATTTCACTGTTGTCTTAGTCCTGAAGACTCATAACTTGAGGCATATTTGAGTACCTAAGGTATTCCATCTCTTGAAAAATGTTCAAACTGTATCCACTGCAGGACTCAATATAAACACTGAAAATCTATCTGGCTGAAACAGCATAGTAAGCAATAGGAGAGGATAACTTAATGACTCTGGTCTTTGATATCCTCGACCTTTTATTTATTGTGAATAATTTTTTGATTTAATAATTTAAATTTTATGGGGGTTTGGCTTTTAAAAAATATAAACGTTCTAAAAAATTTAAATTTTGGATTTTATCTTTTCTTGAGAAATTAATGAAAGGGAATGATATATTAAACTTTGAGACATTGTTTTTTTGTAATTTTATCATTGGACTACCTTAAAATTTTTGATTGAACTTCATTGCATGTCTTCTAATGATCTATCTGGGATAATGTGTCTGAACATAATTGGGAGTGGGTAATGAATGGGAGTTGAATTTTGAGCCTTGCAAAAAGTGTGGTGTTGGAATTAATTAGTACATTATTCAGACTCATTACAGAAGCCTCTGGGAGCAAAAATCAGAACTTCCCACCACTGATCCAGGAGAATCCAAAACAGAGTGGTTAAGGATGGCAATGCAACATTCCTGCCAGACTGCGATCGAATTCCCTGGAGGGATCTAAACACTTCTAATAGAACACAGCTTCAATAGTTGTGAATTATTAATGTGAAAATGCTTCCTTATCACCCCTCAGGTTTAGCATTTTATTTTATTTTTAAGTTTCAGAGAGAAATTAAACATGCAGAGCCAAATCTTCCTCACTTTTTGTGTTGGAAGCTAGTTTCCCATGGAAATCTTGCACTGATCTGTTCCATCATACAAGTTGATTTTCTCAGCAAGAACTTCATGGAGAAAAACAAGGCCCATGAGCCAAATTCCACTAGTATAATTTTTTATAAATCTGATATTCAATATTAGGAGTATGTTTACCCTCATTTGTAAAACTTGATCTCTAGAGAAAACTTTCTTATCAAGAAAAAAGGAAAACTTTTTTCTCTTCTTGGCTCATGTCTTAATTTTTGTTTTGTATGTGGGGAGGAAAAAGCAAGATTTATAGATTGGCTCTCTCAAAACACTACTAAGTACAATTCTAAGCCTTTCTGTTACCATTATTCCAGAAAAAAACTAATAATTGAATTATGGAATTATTTGTACCTCTCTCTCTTTCTCCCTCTTAAATTAAACACATATAAAATGGAATTATATATAACAATATCATAACATATACTTTCTTTTATATTAAAATTGTACTTAGCTCTTTATTCCATCAGCATATAATCTGATTGAACTCCTTGGCTTCTTGTTTTGAGGTAGGGACATAAGACTAGTTCTGGTCAAAGAGGTGGGAATAAGAGATATATGTCCACCTCCAGGTCTAGGTGTTAAAACTAGTTCAAGGAAGTGTGGCACTCTTTCCCTCTAACAAAACCTGGCAACATTATAGTTAATGACTCCTTGCCAGTCAAATTGTAAGAATGATTCCAAACAAGATTCTACTTGCATTCATGGACATGTAGCATGAATTAAAAACCAAATCTGTTGTTTTAATTCACCAGAATTGACACAGAGATTGGCATCTAGATTGGTGTAGTACTGCAGTTGCAAACTTCAAAAGTATTTAGGAGTCAGAAAGCAAGTAAACGGATACTGGAGACTTAAAAGGATAATAATTTATAACATGCAATGGAAATTCTTGATGAAATTGTTGCGTGTCATAAGTTACAAGGCAGAAAATGAACCTGATAAATTTGTAGCTGTAGCAGAAGAACTTGAAAAAGCAAATATTAAGAAGGAGCATTGTATTTTGTTAGCAATATTTGACATAGTGACTAAGGAAAATTATGAACTCCAAAAAGAACTGCCTGATTTTAATTTTTTTTTAACTTTTAAAAACTTTAAATTTCTGTGTAAATGGGAATGAATGAAAGGAAATAGTGAAGTTCAATTTCTGAAATCTGCAATATTGGTTTGGCAGCTTTCTCTCCCGTCCCCTCCCCTCTCCTCTCTCGTCTCCCTCTCCCTCCCCTGTAAAGCAGTTTTTTCCAATTCTGTGAAGAAAGTCATTGGTAAATTAATGGGGATGGCATTGAATCTACAAATTACCTTGGGCAGTATGGCTGTTTTCACGATACAGATTCTTCCTATCCATGAGCATGAAATGTTCTTCAATTTGTTTGTATCCTCTTTTATTTCATTGAGCAGTGGTTTGTAGTTCTCCTTGAAGAGGTCCTTCACATCCCTAGTAAGTTGGATTCCTTTTATTCCTAAAATAAAATTCCTATTTTATTCTCTTTGAAGCAATTGTGAATGGGAGTTCACTCGTGATTTGGCTCTCTGTTTGTCTGTTATTGGTGTATGAGAATGCTAGTGACTTTTGCACATTGATTTTGTATCCTGAGACTTTGTTGAAGTTGCTTATCAGCTTAAGGAGATTTTGGGCTGAGACGATGGGGTTTTCGAAATATACAATCATGTCATCTGCAAACAGAGACAATTTAACTTCCTCTTTTTCTAACTGAATACCCTTTATTTCTTTCTCTTGCCTGATTGCCCTAGCCAGAACTTCCAACACTCTGTTGAATAGGAGTGGTGAGAGAGAGCATCCCTGTCTTGTGCCAGTTTTCAAGGGAAATGCTTCCAGTTTTTACACACTCAGTATGATATTGGCTGTGGGTTTGTTATAAATAGCTCTTATTATTTGAAGATATGTTACATCAATACCGAATTATTGAGAGTTTTTAGCATAAAGGGCTGTTGAATTTTGTCAAAGGGCTTTTCTGCATCTATTGAGATAATCATGTGGTTTTTGTCTTTGGTTCTGTTTATATGCTGGATTATGTTTATTGATTTGTGCATGTTGAACCAGCCTTGCATCCCAGGGATGAAGCCCACTTCAAACTATACTACAAGGCTACAGTAACCAAAACAGCATAGTACTGGTACCAAAACAGAGATATAGACCAATGGAACAGAACAGAGCCCTCAGAAATAATACCACACATCTACAACCAACTGATCTTTGACAAAAGTGACAAAAACAAGAAATGGGGAAAGGGTTCCCTATTTAATAAATGGTGCTGCGAAAACTGGCTAGCCATAAGTAGAAAGCTAAAACTGGATCCTTTCCTTACACCTTATACAAAAATTAATTCACGATGCATTAGAGACTTAAATGTTAGACCTAAAACCATAAAAACCCTAGAAGAAAATCTATGCAATACCATTCAGGACATAGGCATGGGCAAAGACTTCATGTCTAAAACACCAAAAGTAATGGCAACAAAAGCCAAAATTGACAAATGAGATCTCATTAAACTAAAGAGCTTCTGCACAGCAAAAGAAACTACCATCAGAGTGAACAGGCAACCTACAGAATGGGAGAAAATTTTTGCAATCTACTCATCTGACAAAGGGCTAATATCCAGAACCTACAAAGAACTCAAACAAATTTACAAGAAAAAAACAAACAACCCCATCGAAAAGTGGGCAAAGGATATGAACAGAGAGTTCTCAAAAGAAGACATTCATATAGCCAACAGGCACATGAAAAAATGCTCATCATCACTGGCCATCAGAGAAATGCAAATCAAAACCACAATGAGATACCATCTCACACCAGTTAGAATGGCAATCATTAAAAAGTCAGGAAACAACAGGTGCTGGAGAGGATGTGGAGAAATAGGAATACTTTTACACTGTTGGTAGGACTGTAAACTAGTTCAACCATTATGGAAAACAGTATGGCGATTCCTCAAGGATCTAGAACTAGATGTACCATATGACCCAGCCATCCCATTACTGGGTATATACCCAAAGGATTATAAATCATGCTGCTATAAAGACACATGCACACGTATGTTTATTGCGGCACTATTCACAATAGCAAAGACTTGGAATCAACCCAAATGTCCATCAGTGACAGACTGGATTGAGAAAATGTGGCACATATACACCATGGGAATACTCTGCAGCCATAAAAAAGGATGAGTTTGTGTCCTTTGTAGGGACATGGATGTAGCTGGAAACCATCATTCTCAGCAAACTATCACAAGAACAGAAAACCAAACACCGCATGTTCTCACTCATAGGTAGGAACTGAACAATGAGATCACTTGGACTCGGGAAGGCGAACATCATACACCGGGGCCTATCATGGGGAGGGGGGAGGGGGGAAGGATTGCATTGGGAGTTATACCTGATGTAAATGACGAGTTGATGGGTGCTGACGAGTTGATGGGTGCAGCACGCCAACATGGCACAAGTATACATATGTCACAAACCTGCATGTTATCCACATGTACCCTAGAACTTAAAGTATAATAAAAAAAAAAAAAAAGAAAATGCTGGAGTAAGTGGATTATTAAAATGTATATTCTGAATGGTAACTCATATAAAACTTACTAAGAAGGTAACATTTAAACAAATACTAGGAGTAGAGAAGACAGGTAGCTTGCAACTATGTATGGTATGAGAGCACTTGAGATAGAAGCAACAGCTAGCAGGAAGAGCCTAGCTCAAAATGGTGCTTGTCAGACACAGGAAACAGGAGACCCATGAGCCTGAAGTTGCATCAAAATGAAGAGTGCAGTGAGAGGTTTTAAGAGGCAACTGAAGGCCAGATCAAGAATTTTGAATTTAACTTTGAATAAAAGTGACAGATCCATCAGAAGGTTTATAACAAAAGGATGCAATACACATACTGACTTAATTTTTTTAAAAAAATGGCCTTGCTGTTTAGAGAACAGATTATAGGATATGTGTAATGGCCAAAGCATGACTTAACAGGTTATTACAATAATCCAAGAGAGAGATTGTGGAAACGGAAATGAAGCAGAGGTGCTATGGGAAGTGGTCAAAATTGGGGTATATTTTTTAGATGAAGCCCATATAATTTCCTCATAGACTGGCAATAGAAAGACAGACATCAACAATGATTCGCTTTTATGGAGGGGGTCAAGAAACTGGGATGATGGAATTACCATCAACTGAGGGAAGACTGGAAGTATAGCAAGTTTAACTAGAAGATCAGGAACTTAGATACATCTATTAAACATTCAACCGCAGTGGTTGCATAGAGAGATATATATGTTGAAATGTTGAGAGATCTGGGCTGGAGAGATAAATATTAAAATTCTTGACATTTACAAAGTATTTACAACAAGGAGCCCAGGATCGAGAGAGTAGTATAGGGAAACATAAAGGACCACTGAGCTCAAGATTTTTCCATTAGTAGTTAGAAAAGGAGAGTGGGAGTGAGAAATGGCAACCAGTAAGAAAAAGGAAGGGAAGAGAGTTTTGAGAAAAATTGAGAAATTATGAACTTTTTATCTAGGAGAATGAAAGAATAAATAGGTAAGAAAAGAATAACATAATTGCTGAGCTCACTTTCGGTTATTTGTTATGAATTTAAAAGGAGACATTATGCTAGCATGATTTTTCCTAGATGTTAAGCTGAAAGAAAAATGAGTTGAAACCTGAACAAGTCAAATTGCAGATTTAATATGAAGAAATTGAATTTGAGGGAAGAAGTTTTTTTTTTAAATGATGCAATCATTTTTATTATATTCACAGATATGTGCAACCATCACCACAGTATATCTTAGAACATTTTCATGAATTCAAAAAGAATATGATTCCGCTTATATGAGGCATCTAAAGCAGTCAACATCTTAGAAACAGAAAGTAGAATGGTGGTCCCCCAGGGGCTTGGAAGAAAGGGAAACGGAGGGTTGATGTTCTATGGCTACAGAGATTTAGGTCTGCAAAATGAGTAAGTTCTAGAGAATTGTTATGCAACAATGAATACTTAATACGACTGAACTGTACACTTAAAAATGATTAAGAGGTTAAATTTATGCTAATCATTTTTTACCACAATTAAATAAAAAAGAGTCCCATTCAGCCCGAAACAACCACTAATCTATTGTCTGTCTATAGATTTCCTTATTCTGGACATTTCATATGAATGGAGTCACATAATATGTGATATTTCTTGACTGTCTTTTTTCACTCAGCATGTTGTTTTCAGGGTGTATCTACATTGTACCATGTATCAGCACTTTCTTTTTATGGCTAAATAATATTTCATGGTATAGATGGGCCATATTTTATTTATACATTCCTTAATTGATAGACATGTGTGTTGTTTCCACCTTTGGGCTGTTACAAATAACGGTGCCATAAAGAATCATGTACAAGTTTTTGACAGTACATTTGTTTCCGTTCCCTTGAGTATGTAGCTAAGTATGGAGTTGTTGGATCATTTGGTAACTATGCTTAATCACTTGAGGAAATGTTATATTGTTTTCTAAAGTGGCTGCACCATTTTACGTCTTACCAGCAGTGTTTGAAGATTCTCTTTTTTTTTTTTTTTTTTTTTTTTTTTTTTTGAGATGGAGTCTCACTCTGTCACACAGGCTGGAGTGTAGTGGCTTGATCTTGACTCACCGCAACCTCTGCCTCCTGGGTTCAAGTGATTCTCCTGACTCAGCCTCCTGAATAGCTGGGAGTACACGCGCGCGCCACCATGCCCGGCTAATTTTTTTTATTTTCAGTAGGGACAGGGTTTCACCATGTTGGTCAGGCTGATCTCGAGCACCTGAGTTCGTGACCCACCCACCTTGGCCTCCCAAAGTGCTGGGAAGACAGGGTTGAGCCACCGCGCCTGGCTGAAGATTCTCATTTCTGTACATCTTCATCACCCTTTTTATTATCTGACTTTTTTGATTATGGCAATCCTAGTGGTTATAAAGTGGAATCTCACTGTGCTTTGATTGACATTTCTCTGATGACAAATGATGAGCACATTATCATTTGCTTTTATATATATATATTTGGTTTTGGAGAAACGTCTGTTCAGATTATTTGCTGATTATTATTATTATTATTATTTTTGAGACAGAGTCTCTCTGTGTCACCCAGGCTGGAGTGCAGTGGCTCTACCTCAGCTCACTGCAACCTCAGCCTCATGGGTTCATGTAATTCCCCTGCCTCAGCCTCCCAAATGATTTGTCTTTTTATTGTTGATTTGTAGAAGTTCTTTATACATTCTGAATAGAAGTTATTCATCAGGCACAGGAATTGCAAATAATTTCTCTCTGTGAGTTGTCTTTTCACTCTCTTGATGGTATTCTTTAATGTACAAAATTTTTAATACGAGGAAGTCCAAATCACTTATGCTTTCTATTGTTGCTTATACTTTTGACATCACATCCAACAATACTTTACCAAATTCAATGTCATGAAGATTTATCCAAATATTTTCTTCTAAGAGTTTTATAGTTTAACTCTGACATTTAGGTCTTCCTTGATCCATTTGAGTTAAATGTTTCAAACTATGTGAGGTAAGGTTTCAATTTTCATTTTTTTCCCCATGTGCTGTCTAATGGTCTTGGGACCATTTATTGAAACAATTCTTCTTTCCACATTGCATAGCTTTGGTATGTTTGTCAAAAATCAGTTGACCATACTGGATTCTCAAATATATTTCATTGATCTCCTTGTCTATCCTTGTCTAGCCAGTATGACACTGTCTTTATAACTGTTGCTTTTTACCAACTTTTATATTTGGAAGTCTAAGTCTTTCTGCCTTATACTTTTTCAAAATTGTTTTGACTTGTCTGGGTTTCTTACAATTTTATATAAATTTTATCCTTAGCTTGTCAATTTCAACAAAGAAAGTCAGCTGTGATTGTGAAGGTGATTGTTGAAAGTGTTGAATCTGTACATTAATTTGGGGAGGACTGCTATCCTAAAAATATTAAGTATTTCAATCTATTAACATGAAATTATTTTCCACCTATGTATAACTTCTTTAATTATTTCAGTGATTTGTAGTTTTCACAAAATATTTTACCTTTTTTGTTAAATTCATTTTTTTACTTGATTCTTGTTGATGATATTGCAAATGGGATTTTTTTTTCTTATTGTGTTTTAAAATTGTTCATTGATGGTGTATAGAAAAACAATACTTTGTAAATATTGATCTTGTATTCTACAACTTTGCCAATTGCATTTATTAGCATTAGTAGTTTTTTTTAGTGTGTTCTTTAGGATTTTCTACAAAAATAATTAATTTATCTGTGAGCAGTGATAGTTTTACTTGTTCTCTTCAACTGGATGAGTTTTACTTCCTTTTCTGGTGTACTTGCCATGGTTAGAAGCTGCAGTACAATTTTGAATAGAAGTGGCAAGAGTGGACATACTTATCTGCTTTTGATCTTAACAGTGAAAACATCCATGATTTTACTATTAAGTAAGATGTTAGCTGTGGGGTTTTGTAGATTCCCTTTATCGAGCTGAGAAAGTTCCTTTCTGTTTCTAGTTTGTTGGATGTTTTTATCATAAAAAAGTGTTAGATTTTTCTAATTCCATATCTGTGTTTGTCGAGATAACTATGTGCTTTTTTGGTTTTTTAAAAATGATCTATTCATAGAATGTGTTACATTAATTGATTTTCAGATGATAAATCAACCTTGCTTTTGTCAGGTCAATGACACTGATCCTGGTATATAATTCTTTCTGTGTTTTTCTGGATCTTCACTGCTATGAAGATAACCTGGAAATGTGGAAGTGACTTTGGAACTGAGTGACAGGTAGAGGCTGGAGCAGTCTGGAGGGCTCAGAAGAAAACAGGAAGATAAGGGAAAGTTTGGAACTTCCTAGAGACTTGTTGGTTGAATGGTCTTGACCAAAATCCTGATATGGACAATAAAGTCCAGGCTGAGGTGGTCTCAGATGGAGATAAGAAACTTATTGAGAACTGGTGCAAAGGTCACTCTTGCTATGCTTTAGCAAAGAGACGAGTGGCATTTTGCCCCGTCCTAGAGATCTGTGGAACTTTGAACTCGAAAGAGATATTTTAGTGTATCTGGCAGAAAAAATAATTCTAAGCAGCGAAGCATTCAAGAGGTGACCTGACTTTTCCCAACAGTATACACTTACATGCATTGACGAAGAGATAATTTGAAGTTGGAACTTATGTTTAAAAGAGAAGCAGAGCATAAAAGTTTGGAAAATTTGCAGCTTGACCATGGGGTAGAAGAGGAAACCCCATTTTCTGGGAAGAAATTCAGGACTGCTACAGAAATTTGCATAAGTAAAAAGGAGCTAAATGTTAGTAGCCAAGACAATGAGGACAGTGTCTTCAGGGCATTTCAGAGATCTTTGTAGCAGCCCCTCCAATCACAGGCCGGGAGACTAGGAGGGAAAAATGGTTTTGTGACTTTGGTGCCCTGTGTCCCAGCCACTCCAGATCCAGCCATGGCTAAAGAGGACCTAGGCACAGCTCAGGCTGTTGCTTCAGAAGGTGCTGTGGGTGCTCAGAAGACAAGAATTGAACTTTGGAAGCCTCTGCCTAGATTTCAGAGGATGTATGAAAATGCCTCAGTGTCTAGGCAGAAGTCTGCTGCAGGAGTGGAGCTTTTATGGAGAACCTCTACAAGGGCAATGCAGAGGGAAAATATGGAATTGAGTCACCTTACACAGGGTCTTCACTGGGACACTGCCTAGTGGAGTTGTCAGAAGAGGTCCAACATCCTTCCGACCCAAGAATGGTAGGTTCACCAACAGCTTGCAATGTGCACCTGGAAAATCTGCAGGCACTCAATGCCAGCCTGTGAAAGCAGTCGCAGGAGCTGTATCCTGCAGAGCCAAAGGGCCGGAGCTCCCCAAGGCTGTGGGAGCCCACCCCTTGCATCAGCATGCCCTGGATATGAGAAATAGAGTCAAAGGAATTTTGGAGCTTAAAGACTTAATGACTGTCTGGTCAGGTTTCAGACAGGCATGGGGCTTGTAGGACCTTTATTTTAGCCAATTTCTCCCATTTGGAATGGGAAGATTTACCCAATGACTGTACTCCCATTGTTTCTTGGAAGTAACTACCTTGATTTTTATTTCACAGGCTCATAGGTGGAAGGGACTCACCTTGTCTCAGATGAGACTTTGGATGTGGACTTTTGGGCTACTACTGGAATGAGTTAAGACTTTGGGGGACTGTTGGAAAGGGATGATTGGTTTTGAAATGTGAAAAAGACATGACATTTGAAGGGACCAGGGGCAGAATGATATGATTTGGCTCTGTGATCTCATCCAAATCTCATTTCAAATTGCAATGCCCATGTGTTGAGGGAGGTACCTAATGGGAGATAACTGGATCATGGGGGCAGCTTCCCCTCTGCTGTTCTCATAATAGCGAAGGGATTTTCACGAGATTTGATAGTTTTAAAAGTGGCAGTTTCCCCTTCACTCAATGTCTCTCCTGCCATCTTGTGAAGAAGGTGCCTGCTTCCTCTTTGCCTTCTGCCATGATTGTCAGTTTCCTGAGTTTTCCCCAGCCCTGCAGAACTGTAAGTCAATTAAAGTTCTCTCCTTTATAAATTACCCAGTCTCAGGTAGTATCTTCAAAACTGTCTGAGAACAGACTAATGCATGGTGGTAGCCTTAAATCCTCTCAACTTGCCTCTCCTAGGATAAAACTGGGTTAAGGGCAATCAGGGTTTTAGTATTCTCAGTGGTACAATTGCTTAGGTAGCACCTTCACTCCATGAGTGAGAGATAGGCAGACAAAGGGATTTCTCGTTTAAGGGCTACACTTGCCTGGAACTTAGGCTCAGTAACATGTAGCTAGGGATAAAATGATGAGTCTTGACATTCTGCTTCTTCCAGGAAAAAGACCTACAACTTGGAGCTAGGGGGAGAAACTGTCATATGTTATTTTCTGCACCAGCCTCAAGTAGGAATTGGAACTCACCAAGATGGAATGAGGGAGGCAGAGAGGGAGTGGGCTCAGTTCAAATATCGTAGTCATAATTTTCTTACCAAACATTGACAGTTTTCATCAGATGATTCCTTGTTTGCTGTATGTCCTTAGGACCATTTCAAAAGGTTTTTATAAATTATTTTACATCTGCAGAACTTCTCACATTTTCATGTGAAAAGTCTCTCTCAGCAAACATTTAATATTATGAGAAAAAGGATTCCTTTTATTTACAGATATATGTGTATATATATGTGTGTGTGTGTGTAGATAGATAGATAGGTTTGGTTTTGGTCTAAGAACAGACCAAAAGACCAATTATTCCCTATAGAAAGCTCTGAAACAGACCCTAATATACATGAAAGCACCCTCTGTAAAGGTATAATATTATAAATTAATGATGAAATGAGTTAGTAATTAGCTGTTGTAGCCCAGTGGTAAAACATATTTGAAAATAATGTTAGAAGCCTTTCTTAGAAAGCAAATTCTCAAATATTTTGGATTAATCTTAAGGCTAAAATCGGAGGAATAAAAATTATGAAAAGTGAATATAAATGTAGAAAAAGATACCACAGAGTAAGAAAATATATTTATAACACAACCAACAGCCAAAATAATTAAATTTACAATATAAAAAAGAACATCTGTAAATATATATGACAACTCTAGAATATACATAGGAAAATTACAGGAACAGGTGATGCACATAATAAAAAAATCAAGTGTAAATTATTCTATGAAACTTTCCAAATATTACCACTTAATACAATCCAAATTTTTAAAATGGATATATAATGTGTATGTTTGTGCCTGTTTATGTGTATGCCTATTAAATCTTATAAACATGAAAAATGTTAATACCATCTTTTGTTGGTGATGAGGATTTGGCGATGTTGACATACTGTTGGCTTAAGAATGAATTGGTAAAAACCAATTTATAATGTGCTTTTGTTATATATCAGCACATAAAACATTTAAATAACATTTCTTTTTAAACATTATGTCTTATAGCATTAACCACATTCATGAGTAAAGATATTTGAGCTCTGATGTTAATATGCACTGTTTTACAAAAGTAGAAAAATCAGAAGATTTATAAATGACTTATTTGTAGGGAAGAGTTAGAATATGATAAATGCATATGAGAAGGAATTTAACAATTACAAAATTATGAAGTAGAATGTATAGAATATATGTATCACATATTATGTAAAAAACAAATACATTTCAGGTTCAATTACATACAATGATTCAATTTTTATTTAAAAAACGTATGCGAACACAGTGTAAATGTGTATATAATAGTTTTTATTTAAAGACATACATATTTTCTGGAATCATATAAATAAATCAATAACAATCATTAGGGAATAAAAATGGATTTCCACAGTGTAGTACCAGTTGAATGGTTTCTGCTATAAACACATTCGTCTATTTTTAGAGGAGCCTGGATCTTGGTTTTCATAAGAGGCAATCAGAAAAAAATGTATTCAAAGATAATTACCAGGTTTTTGTGTTAGGCAATGAGGCTTATGATGTTGATACTCACTGAAATAGAAAATATAATAGGAAAAAACATTCTAAAGAGAGAGCTGATTAATTTAGTTTTAAACAATATTTAGCTTGAATTATCTTTGTAACAGTTAGGTCTTGAAGTTCACCACATCTATTAAACAAGGAAAACAAGGAATATAGGCTTGGTAATAATTATATACAATGAAGATAGAACTTCTGCAGTCATGGGCCATTCAGGAAAGTCTTACAGGGCAATGTTTTACAAAAATTGAATTATTGATGTTTTGGGGAGAATATTCCTCATTGTAAAGTACTATCTCAAATGTTTTAGGGAAATTACCATCTTCATTCCCTGATCAGTAAATATCAATAGTTTTCCAAGTTAATTTTAAGCACCAAAACTTATTGCCAACACATTTGCAAGTAGCCCATAGGTTATATTTCTTTTTCTGCTTACCAATTACTTGTGTCTAGAGAGAAGAGTGAGGTGGATATCTGGAAATTATATATATATATACACACACCATATATATACCACTCATATATATAATATGTTATTATATATTCTATTATGTAGAATATATAATGTTATTAATATTAATATATCATACATTATGTTAATATATAACATTAGTTAATTATTAATTATAATATGATTAGATTAATAACCATATATATTATATGTGTACTATATTATACAATATATAACTATATTAAATATATATATATATAAATAAAATGAGTGGTAGAAAATAGTCCATGAAGGAGACTGAGAAAGACTTGTCCAGGGGAGTTAGAGAAAATTAAAAGACACAGTAACAAATGGAAAAAAAAAAAAATCTATGGAAAAAAAAGAGAATTGGCAGTAGTAGGAAAAAATTGCGAGATATATAAATAAAGTCTGAAAAGTACTGATTCATTTCAGTAACAAAAAATATATTGTATATGTGAGTAGGACTCTTTGGGTTATGGGGTAATGAAGAACGAATAAGTGTTTTAATCTCTGTTAAGAAAACAACTTTTTAGAGAAGATGTGACAAGGCAATAGGTGAAGTGAAGCTCAAAAAAGTCAATAAGGGTTTACCAATGACATTGTTGTTGTTTTGAAGTGATGGGAAAAAATTAAAAAATGCAAAAATATAAAGAGAAAATGCCAGTAAATATATATTTTTGAAGGTACAAGATAAATGGGTCATATTTTGATTTCCATATTTTATATTTTCTATGTAGTCATCATGGAAATGACATACAACAATTTAAAGTTGTAACAATCTGTTTTGATTTGGCAGCAACTTAACTTCAATTGCATGCAAAAAATTTACTTCTATATAGTTGTGTCTCCCCTTATTTTATATTACTAATGTCACAGATTCCATCTTTCTATGTTGTGTACCATTAACATAGCCCTATAATTATTTCATGCATTTGTCTTTAAGTTCTGTCTTTGCCAGGACTGCTCTCCTGTTTGCAGTTAGATGTCTGAGGCTTTTCCATGCTGAGGTGGCATGCTTTCCATGGCTTTATAATTCTGGTGTCCGAAGGGCAGCAACCCTGCCCCCAGATTTTCACTATGCACTCCCCTAGTAGAGGGTCTCTTTAGTGACCCTGTCCTCATGGAAAGATTATTTCTGGGCACCCAGGCTTTCCAATACATCCTTTGAAATCTATGTTGAAGTGGCCAAGCCTCCACCATGCTTGAATTCTGAGTGTCTGCAGACTTAAGGTATGGAAACTGCCAATGCTTATCACTGTTGCTCTTTAGAACTGTTGCTTTAACAGTACTTACGTTCCTTTATACCACCCCTGGAGCTACAGTGGCTAGGATGCATTGAGTAGCATCCCAATGTGGTGTGGGGCAGCAATGCTTGTGTCCATCCCCAAAAAAACATCCTGTCCTCCCAGGCCTCTGGATTCTAATGGGAAGTGTAACCTTGAAGATTTCTAAAATGCCTTTGACACCTTTTACCCATTGTCTTGTAAGCATCTGGCTTTCTTTTGGCCATGCTAATGTCTCCAGCAAGTGTTTGCTCTGCAGTACTCTTGGATTTTTCTTCGAAAAAATGTTCTTTCATTCTTTACCACATAGGCAGGCTGCAAAATTTTCAAATTTCTACATTTTGCTTTTCCTTTAATTATAAACTATACCTCTAGGTTAGTCCTCTGCTGCCCTATCTGATATTAAACTGTTAAAAACAGCTGTACCACCTCTTGAAGGGTTTGCTATAGAAATTTCTTCTATTAGATAACCTAGGTCATCACTCTTACATTCAGCCTTCTGCCAAGCCATAGGGCATAGACAAAACGCTTCCAAGTTCTTTGCTTAGTTGTTATTCAGGTGCCTCTTTCTCTAGTTCTCAGTAAGCTCCTCATTTCATCTGAGAACACATCAACATGGCCTTGGCTGTCTATATTTCTATTAGCACTTTGGTCACAACCACTTAACCAATCTCTGAAAAGTTCCATACTTTCCCTCATGTTTATGTCATTTTCTGTACCCTCCAGACTCTTCCAACCTCTGCCCATTACCAGATTCCAAAGCCATTTCTACATTTTCAGTTATCCATACAGTAACACTCAATACTCAGTACCAGTTTTCTGTCTAAATTTCTATGTGTTGCTACAAAGGAATACCCAAGGCTCAGTAATTTATAAAGAAAAGAGGTTTATTTAGTTAATGATTACACTGCCTGGAAGATTGGCCATGTGGTTGGTGAAAGCCTCAGGCTACTTCCACTTATGGCAGAAATAAAGGGGAGCTAACATAAGCAAAGGTCACATGGCAAGGGAGGAAGCAAGAGAGAGAAGGCAGTGGTGCCAGATTACTTTACTAGACGTGGTGGTGCCAGATTCTTTTATTAGTTGCAGGAACTAATAGAGTGAGAAAGCACTCACTCCATGTCCAGGGAGGCTATAGTTGCAGGAACTAATAGAGTGAGAAAGCACTCACTCCATGTCCAGGGAGGCTATTAATCTATCATTGAGAGATCTGCCCCCATGACCAAAAACTTCTCGTTAGTCTCCACCTGGAGCACTGGGGATCAAATTCCAATCTGAGATTTTAAGGGGACAATCATCCAAATCATAGCAGTGGGCTTTTGCATTTCCCAGTATGCAAGGCTACATTTAAATGTCATAATTTCCCAAAAAGTCTCACATCATCTTCTCCTTGGGACCTTAGATAGTCTATTGTAAGTCTCTACCAGTAACCTCCTCTCGTAGGCATCTGTGGGTTTGTAGTGTCCCTGAAGCTTTCCTGAGCAGCAGATACTGTTTCTCCCTGTCTGAGATCTGAGTTAAGAAAAGCAGTCTTGAAGAGGTCCTTGTCAGCCCATACTGACCTCTTCAAGGAGAACTACAAACCACTGCTCAAGGAAATAAGAGAGGACACAAACACGTGGGAAAACATTCCATGCTCATGGTTAGGAAGAATCAATATCATGAAAATGGCCATACTATCCAAAGAAATTTATAGATTCAGTGCTATCCCCATCAAGCTACCACTGACTTTCTTCACAGAATTGGAGAAAAACTACTTTAAACATCATATGGAACCAAAAAAGAGCCCATATAACCAAGACAATCCTAAGCAAAAAGAATAAAGCTGGAGGCATCATGCTACCTGATTTCAAACTATACTACAAGGCTACAGTAACCAAAACAGCATGGTACTGGTACCAGTACCAAAACAGATATATAAACCAATGGAACAGAACAGAGGCCTCAGAAATAACACCACACATCTACAACTATCTGATCTTTGACAAACCAGACACTCACAAGCAATGGGTAAAAGATTCCCTGTTTAATAAATGACATTGGGAATACTGGCTAGCCATATTTGGAAAACTGAAACTGGACCCCTTCCTTACACCTTATACAAAAATCAAGTCAAGATTGATTAAATATTTAAATGTAAGACCTTAAACCATAAAAACCCTAGAAGAAAACCTGGGCAATACCATTGAGGACGTAGGCATGGGCAAAGGCTTCATGTCTAAAACACCAAAAGAAATGGCAACAAAAGCCAAAATTGACAAATGGGATCTAATTAAACTAAAGAGCTTCTGCACAGCAAAAGAAACCATCATCAGAGTGAACAGGCAAACTACAGAATGGGAGAAAAGTTTTGCAATCTATCCATCTGACAGATGGCTAATATCCAGAATCTACAAAGAACTTAAACAGATTTACAAGGAAAAAAAAAAAAAAAAAAAAAAACATCAAAAAGTGGGTAAAGGATATGAACAGACACTTCTCTAAAGAAGACATTTATGCAGCCAATGAACATATGAAAAATTGCTCATCATCACTGGTCATTAGAGAAATGCAAATCAAAACCACAATGAGATACCATCTCACACCAGTTAGAATGGCAATCATTAAAAAAGTCAGGAAACAACAGATGCTGGAGAGGTTGTGGAGAAATAGGAAAGCTTTTACACTGTTGGTGGGAGTGTAAATTAGTTCAACCATTGTGCAAGACAGTGTGGCGATTCCTCAAGGATCTAGAACTAGAAATACTATTTTACCCAGCAATCCCATTACTGGGTATATACCCAAAGAATTATAAATCATTCTACTATAAAGACACACGCACATGTATGTGTATTGCAGCACTGTTTAAAATAGCAAAGACTTGGAACCAATCCTAATGCCCATGATGATAGACTGGATAAAGAAAATGTGGCACATATACACAATGGAATACCATGCAGCCATAAAAAAAGATGAATTCATGTCCTTTACAGGGACATAAATGAAGCTGGAAGTCATCATTCTGAGCAAACTATCATAAGAACAGAAAACCAAACATTGCATGTTCTCACTCATAAATGGGAGTTGAACAGTGAGAACACATGGACACAGGGAGGGGAACATCACTCACCAGAGCCTGTCGGGGGATGAGGGGTTAGGAAAGGGATAGCATTAGGAGAAATATCTAATACAGATGACAGGTTGATGGGTACAGCAAACCACCATGCACGTGTATACCTATGTAACAGAGCTGCACATTCTCACAAGTACCCCAGAACTTAAAGTATTAAAAAAAAAATGAGAAGTCAATAATTATCTTACCAACAAAGAGAACTTGCATTCAATAGGATTTGTAAAAGTGGTATTGTGTAAAAATTTTGGAAAATACCACCATAATGGAAAAAAATTAAAGTGGCATATAAATCAGATATAGGGCTAAAAATTATCATTTTTCCATATGAATTTTGGAATCCTAAAATAAATATTTATTTGTGAAAAAAAGAAAAGCCATCTTTCCACCAGCCCCAGACAGGTTAAAACATTGCAAAGAAAGTCTTTTCTGCCTTTCTTTTACATCAGAGAATAAACTAAGAATTGGGCTGTTGCCTCCTCCAGACCAAAACCACATCATGCAATGGATAAGATAAGGCAACAATGAAGAAAACCATTGTAACATTTCCTACATTTTCAATGTTGCTTTTTTCTGATGAGGTGTTCACTTGATTGCTGTAGTCCTTTGAGTGTTTTCCAGAGTTCATATGTGGTTATTTTAGTTGATTTTTGTTTGTGTTTTAAAATCTTCATGGGACACAAATGTTTGAAGCTTTCTAGTCCGCCGTTTTGCTAATGAGACTACAATATTCAATTTTAAGTGTCATTCTATCATTCAATTTTGAAAAAAACATTAGGATAGCAACACTTAATGTTTTCATCAATATTTATATTATCTGGCTTCCCAGTACACATTCTTTCATGAATATTCTGAATTTCTATCTAGATTTTGTACACCAGTTTCCAACAGAACAGTTTTATTTTATATTCTTGTATGTATTCTGTAAAATAAAATGTTTATTTATATTGAAACGTTAAAGCAGGCTATACATTTCAGATTTCCATAGTCATTTTACCTAACAATGCACCACCTCACAGTGATAGTTCAGTCACTTTACAGTGTGGGTGTATATTTATTTTCTCATAAAACAATCATAATATATTAGTAATTAATGAAAACTTTTCAAAAACATTTGTATTTTAAAATACGTATCTTACACACATTTTTTATATGTAACAAGTAGAACTGAATTACCTACTTTGCCATTTCAAACATTTTGTTTGATGTATCCTTACAAGAAAACTTTCTAAAACTTTTGTTAATCTGTTTGCTCCTAAAAATACATTGACATTTGCAAAATATCAGAATTTATTGCATATCAGTTTTTAATGTGTCACTAGGTATTTAAAACAAGATATTCATGTCTTCCAATTATGCAAAATTCTCATTAGTGCCCATTGACATGTAAAACCTTCCAGAAAGTCTAAGTAAATTTGAAAAAACAAAATGATGTATTTTTAGTTATTTTTCTCTCTAAACAGTATTTTATTCATAGATGGGTAGAAGAAGTATACAGGTTTTTGGTTTGTTTGTTTGTTTGTTTGTTTGTTTGTTTTTTGAGACAGAGTTTCATTCTTGTTGGCTGGAGTGCAATGGCGCGGTGTTGGCTCACTGCAACCTCCGCTTCCCGGGTTCAAGCGATTCTCCTCCCTCAGCCTCCCAAGTAGCTGGGATTACAGGCACTAGCCACCACGCTTGGTTAACTTTTGTATTTTTCCTTTTTTTCAGTAGAGACGGGGGTTTCACCATGTTAGCCAGGCTGGTCTTGAACTCCTGACTTCTGGTTACCTGCCCACCTCAGCCTCCCAAAGTGCTGGGATTACAGGCATGAGCCACCATGCATTGCCAAGAAGCATACAATATTTTAAGCCTAAAGACACTCAAATATTGCAAGGGACTTGAACACAATAATTGTAAATCTCAATCAAAATATCTAGTTGCCAAACTACCCCTCCTTGGAAAGTAACTGCTTAAGGTAAAAAGCATTTTTAGGCTGTCTTTCATATACAGAAACCAGCGTGAGTAATTTAGTAGGATTGTGGGTTCCAAAAAAGTAGAGTGGGAGTACTTGGCTTGGCTATGTGGCTGACAAGGATGGTGTTTTATCTTTGGTGAGTTTACTCTTCGTATGCATTTATCACCTTATCCAGTTTTTTAGTTACAGGGAAAATTGGAGATGATATTTAGATTTCTGTCTTAATGAAACCTTTCCTTTGTGTGCAGTTTGATATAAGATTTGTGTTAGTGACTCCTGTGAATAATTTCTATAGTTCATTTTGTATTCTTTCATATAAACAAACTTTGGGATTTTGCCTTCCAAATAGCATATAACATTTATACAAGTATTATATTGTTAATAAATTTACAGAAAAGGCATTTCTAGCTAACCTAATCTACTTAGCAATGATGCCATCAATTAGGAAAACACATTGATTGGGACAATCAATGAGATTCCTATTTGCTGATACAAATTCATCGTGTCTTCAAGCTCCAATACAGATGTCCTGCCAGTATCTTCTTTCTCCCAATGAAAAATAATATTTATTTATTTATTTAAAAATAGGAAGAAAGCTGTTTTAATAAAATAGTCTCAAGAGAACTGAGTAAATATATATTGTGTTTATTTGATATTCAATCAAACTTAGGTAATATTTCCACTCCCCGATCTCTTATTTAATTTCCCACTGGCCCTCACTTGCACTATACTGTATATTTCATTTCAAACTCAGTTAAATCAATAAGTCAAATTTTCTAAGCCCATGAATTTCATAGCTATTCTTTGCTGCCAGTAAATCTTACCTTTTATTTTCACTTGTCAGATCAGGGCCATAATCAGGAACTGGGAAACAGGACTCTGCCCCTTTTCAAGATCATCAGTAACTTTTCACCCACACTTAGATATGAATTATTAAGATAGCTCTTGGTTAAAAAAAGGAAAACTATTTCACGTGTATGCTGCAAAAGGTTGAAACAATTGAATTTGGCATTTAGCAAATACAGGATTGTTTTCCACCTCTCAAGTGAACTTCAGTGACAATGAAAATAAGAAAACCACTTGATGCAAAATAGGAAGTTGTCATCGTAATTTAGAGCCAAAATAGAAGAAAAGTGCCCTATACACTTGACACCGTATCCAGAAGAAGGCCACGTCAGACTAGTGACTTAGTGTGCTGAGAGGCATCATGAGTATTCATGGCTGCTAGGTCTGTAAAGTTTCTACAGACTCACGGGGTCAGAGAGTGGAAGAAATCTTCGAGAAATCATGTAATCCACTGTACAATGCTGTGTTTCACATTCCAAGTAGACATATGTATGTCTTGTTTTAAATATGTGATTCTAAAAGAACTCTTTCAGAATTAGCATCTATTCATTTTTAAGCCTTTCATCTGAATATTCTAAACTCATAATTTAATATGTGCCTGTAGACAGTTACCAAGTATTTCTTTTAACCATCATTCTTTTTCTCTCTATTCAGTTTTTCAAATATTGAATATTAATTCCGTTTTATCATGCACTGAAGCAAGCTCCCCACCAGGAATAAAAACATCAAATTTTGTATTATTTGCCATGTAAAATTAATATGTGAGTATAATACACTATATTACTTTAAATATTAATTATGTAAAAGAGGACAATATATGTTTTCTCCAAATTTTATATATATATTTATACATATAAATGTGTGTGTGTGTGTGTGTGTGTGTGTATACACAGATGTGTTGGATTGATCACTAAATAAAAAGTGTTGAGCCGGCTGGGTGCGGTGGCTCATGCCTGTAATCCCAGCACTTTGGGAGGTCGAGGCGGCCGGATCACAAGGTCAGGAGATCGAGACCATTCTGGATAACACGGTGAAACCCCGTCTCTACTAAAAATACAAAACATTAGCTGAGCATGGTGGCAGGTGCCTATAGTCCCAGCTACTTAGGAGGCTGAGTCAGGAAAATGGTGTGAACCCGAGAGGCGGAGCTTGCAGTGAGCCGAGATCGTGCCACTGCACTCCAGCCTGGCGACAGAGCAAGACTCCGTCTCAAAAACAAAAAAGAAAGTATTGAGCCTTTTCCACTACAAGTTCACATGGACTTCTTTCTCTTCACTCTTGGTTCTTAAATATCAGAGTGTTCGGTGTTCAACTTGATAACAAACATTTGAAGAGATTCTAGTTGTTCACTTATGAAATACAGTACATCGGAGAGAAATTAAATTTTATATATATATATAAAATACCTAAGGTATACATCTACATACATAGACATATTTTCAACACTTTCTATAGTGGCAAATTAATAAATGCTTCTTCTTAATTTCTATTTGACATTCTTTGGGCTTAATTGTGATATATATTACTTAGTTAAAAGGAGTGTTTTAATATTGGCTGCAAATTATTGAATACTTATAGGTATTCTTCAAAATGCCATATATGATTTAACTTATTTACCCTCCACAGCAAATCTATGAGGTAGGTACTATAATTCCCACCATGTAAAAACTAAAAATGAAAAGAGACAGGGAAGTTAAGGACCCAGGGTGACAGAACAGGGAGTGGCAGGGCAGCAATTAAAGTCAAGCAGCATGGCTTCAAAGACCATCATCTTTTCTATTGAGATACACTGTCTTACTAAAGAAATATGGAAAATATCTCCAAAGAGATTATATGTATATGTGTGTGTGTATATATATATAAAATATACATTTGTTTTTAATATATAGTTGTTTTATATATTTATATATATTTAAAATTTTTTAAATGTGTGTACATATATCACAGTGTGTGTGTGTGTGTATATATATATTCTAAGAGACCTCAGAATAAACCAAACTACTGACACCTTGATCTTAGACTTCTAGCCTCAAGAACTATGAGAAAATATATATTTTTGTTGTTTAAGCCACCTAGTCTATGCCATATTTTTATATATTTGTCGATGGTATATTTGTATGGTATACACACACACACACACACATTCAAGATCCTTATATATATGTTATGGGCTGAATTGTATGTCTGCAATTTATATGTTGAAGGCTTAGCCTTTAGTATTGCAGAAGGTGACTGCATTTGGAAATAGAACCTTTACAAGGGATTTTGATAAAATGAGATCATATTGTTGGGTCTTAATTCTATATGTCTGATATCCTTACAAGAAGAGAAAATTAGAGGTATCAGAGGTACATGTGCACAAAGAAAATACCTTCTGGGAACAAAGTGAGAAGGTGGCCAGCTGCAAGCTAGGAAAGAGGCCTCGTAATAAACCAAACTTACTGATACCTTGATCTTGGACTTCTAGCCTCTAGAAATGTGAGAAAATATATTTTTCTTGTTTAAGCCACCCAGTCTATTGTATATTTGTTATGGTAGTCCTAGAAATTTGTGAAACATATGTCTGCTAACTTTTTCTCTATGGAAAAAATACACACATACACAAGCACAGTGACCTGTGCTATCGTACAGAAACCAGGACTTCACATTGCACAAATTAATCATCTTACTAATAACTTGCTACTGAAAAATAAAATTCTGTTATTTGTTTGGCTGCTATATAAGTTATAACCAACCTGAAACAAGGCCTCTGAGATTTAATATTAAGTGATCTATTGCTACTCAGTAAAAATAAATAAATAATTAAATAATTTGCAAGCCTAATGTCAATGACTCACAATCTTTTTTTTGGGGGGGGGGGTGGGGGATGGAGTCTTGCTCTGTCACCCAGGCTGGAGTGCAGCAGTGGTGTGATCTCAGCTCACTGCAAGCTCCACCTCCCAGGTTCAAGCGATTATCCTGTCTCAACCTCCCAAGTAGTTGGGATTACAGGCACATGCCACCATGACCTGCTAATTTTTTGTATGTTAGTAGAGACTCGGTTTCACCGTGTTGCCAGGCTGGTCTCGAACTCCTGAGCTCAGGCAATCCGCCCGCTTCGGCCTCCCAAGGTGCTAGGATTACAGGTGTGAGCCACCACGCCTGGCCAACTCATAATCTTAGAACTCAACATCCTTCTCTTACAGGATAAATAGACATTTTATTTTGATTTATCAACTAATAATAAGTCTAAAAGCACATAAAGTACTACTATCAAGTTTGGGCAAATAGGGAGAAAACAATCTATCATATGTACTCCTTATACGTGATTATTAAGAATATAAACAGTATTTGAATGTAAAGCTGGGCAAAACAATGAATTTTGACAACATTTGTCCAAGTATTAAACATCTAATATTTAACGAGTGCTCAGTATATGCCAACGAATGCACTGATATTTGTACTCATTTTCTCATTTATTCTTCACCAAAGTCAAATGGAATTGGTATTATTGTTATTCTCACTTTTTATGTTTTTTCTATTTCTCAAAGGTTTTGTATACTAAATCTATATTCTCCCCATGGTTATCTGATGCTTTGAAGGTTCTAGAAGTTACATAAAAGAAATTTTCCAGAAAGCAATTCAGTCCTTAGAAATAGGCAAAAAAAGATTACTTTGGGTTCTTTCACTGAATGACAGGACTTGATTTCCTATTTTCTGGGTTATTTTACAATTCTATAGATAGAATTTAATTTCTGTACTTTTGTCTAACAGAGATGCAATGAAGTTCTATTCAATGGAACAGATAACCCCAAAAAGCATATTTATGGTGCTATGAACATAAACCAGTTTCATCTCAAATTCAGTAATTTATTAGTAACCCATACTAATTATTTTCTTTAATATTAAGTTGAACTGAATCTTTGATACATATTCATTTTTATTTGCATGTGAATCATGGTTTTCTCTTTTGGAGAATTCTATTTTTAGCCATAGTAATTTTAGGTAATTAATTTGAGAAAATGTTGTATGTGATGATCATAATCGATCTGTAGCCTTTATTTTGAGCTTTACCTGGAGATACACTGCTTAATTTTATAATACATTCAAACTAATTCCATAATTGAGGAAATTAAAAAATAGAATGTCAAGCCCTATTAATCTTAACCTGGGAATATTCGGACAGAAGAGACACACAGAAGATGATTGTTCAAAATCATCTTCTTCTTACTTTGAAGAGGGATTCTTTTAAATTATAAGCTATTTAGTGCAACTGAATTCTCAAATTTAAAAAATAATTCACGTATAACTTTTCAGAAATATTATTCTTCATTAAAAGGAGAAGATAGAAAATTAGAGATGAAGTAAAGTATGAAATGAACATTTCTATTTCTTTGGAAATATAATAAGATTGTCTTATCCTAAACTGTCCAGCCTTAACAATTTAAGCACCCTACCTACTTAGAGTCACTAATTAAGGCCAGAGATTAGCTTCTAAGGAGAACTGTAGCAATTTTCTATGTGTCTACAGTTGGCGTTAAAACATAATGAGAGCAGCCAACCTCATCAGTTGTAGCCATGGAACCTAAATTCTTCCCCTAGAGCTAAGGATAAATTGGATCTTGGAATGAAGGCTGCGTTACCAGCCTCACAAAACACCTCCACCCCTCACCCTTTGAAACTTTCTGTTTAAAGGAAAGAACTACTCCCTTTTCACAATGGGAAGATTTGCCAGGGGAGGACAAGCAGAGGTGAAATATTAGTACTCTACTGCTTAAGAAATAAGCAGATGTCAAATATCATATTCTTAATTTCAACAGTATGATCAGATAAAAACTGGGAGTAGGCCAGGCTCAGTGGCTTACGCCTGTAATGTCAGCACTTTGGGAGGCCGAGGCGGGCGGGTCACAAGGTGAAGAGATCGAGACCATCCTGGCCAACATGGTGAAACCCTGTCTCTACTAAAAATACAAAAATTAGCTGGGCATGGTGGAGCGCACCTGTAATCCCAGCTAATCAGGAAGCTGAGGCAGGAGAATTGCTTGAACCCGGGAGGCGGAGGTTGCAGTGAGCCGAGATCATGCCACTGCACTTCAGCCTGGCGACAGAGCGAGACTCTGTCTAAAAAAACAAAAACAAAACAAAACAAAACGAAAAACCTGAGAGTAAAATCGGTCTGAAAATAATGAAATATTTTTTTCATGGTGAATGAGAAAAGGGTTTGTTTTGACTCAGGTTTCTGGCATATGAGATCCTATGTGGCTAGTAAATGGGCTTTTCCATACCTCTAAGAAACCACTGGTATCTAAGATTAAAATAAAAAGGTGCCACTGATTAAACAAACATTTAAAACTTAAGAAAATAAAGTTTGCTAAAAAGAAGTGCAGCTTGCACAGTGGGATGATTGCTGAGTGACCTAGTCATGAACTCCTCTCTCGTGACTCTTTGTACTTCATACAACTTCTACTTCATACTGGCTTCAAGAAGTTGTTCTTAGTCACGATAGGAGTGAACTTACATAGTACTCTTCTGTTCAAGAGCCTGTGCTTAAATAATGCTTAACATTAACAAACGAGGTCCAATTTCCTGACTCATTAAAACCTGAAATAAATGACTAATGAATATTTTATCAAAAATGTTGGAAGTGAAATTAATTATTTCTTGTCAGAAAGACAAAATGCTATTCATATGAACTAATATGAGCAACTTGCTCTCATTCTAAAGCTACAGGAAATTATATGTTTTCTTTCAGAAATGTTGTAAATTATCAATTATATGTATTCTTAAATAAATGTGTACTGCTTCAGCGTATAATGGCTGAAATTTTTGGAATCTGAATTGATCATTTTGTTACTGGGAGATAGAACGGTCAAGAAAAAAATGAAAAAAAGGAAACTAAGGCAAGAATTCCAAAGGGTTTGCAAGTTGTAGGACTTAATCATCTCCCAAAAAGTTTCAGAAATAATGAGACGAAAGAACTATGTTTGCCTTGTATTTTATTTTTTAATTCATTAAACAGATGGTCTCACTTTGAAATAATTATAAATTAGAGTATATTTGACCAATTAACAAAACAGTTCAAACTATAATCTTCAAAAGGTTGGCACAAAGTTTAGCTTCAGACATTCATTTACAAATTTCACTTGATTGCAGTTGGTTTATTTACCAAATTCCATAAGGAATGAACAGCAGGACAGAGTGGGATATAGACTTAGAATGAAACAAATCTGGCTTTGAATTCCAACTCCAAAATTACATGCCTTTGTGAATGTGAGATCTAGTAGCAATTTTAAAGATCATCAAGCTAAAATATTACATTTTACAGATGGAGAAACCAAGATGTAAAGATGTGAAATGCAATGTACAAAGTTCCATAGTCACTAGAGTATTATATGCTCCTCCTACAACAATAAAAAAAGACCTAAATTCTAGAAGTTGTATGTGTGTGTTTGTGTGTGCGTGTGTGTGTGTGTGATACATACTTTGATATATTTAAATTAGAGACAGTGCATTAGTGGAGAGAGGCAAAGTAGCTAATAAATTATAGTGGGATGATTTCTTTTTAACTTATATGGAAAATTTTAAAATGAATAATGACCATTATAACTTCAATCAAAATACAAAAATAAATTATTGAATGACCAAATTCTTACATATGGATAGCAACATTTTTGAATATTTAGAAAAACTGTAGAAAATGTCTTTTAATTTTAATACAGGAGAACATTTTTCAGAAGACAAAAATGTTCAGTCCTGCATGTCCTGGGACAAACTGTCTTCTACTATGCTGAACTGAAACTTATGTTTACTCAGTCCCATGAGGAAAGATCAGTGTAGTAGAAAACAAATGTGATTTAACTATTTAAACTCACACATTTAAGTGACTTTACTCCTAGGTTTTAGTTTTTTCTTTTTTTTTGAAAAGCTTTAAAAATATATCACTAAGGTGGAAATATCCATATCAGTATTGATAACCAAATATATAATGACCATCATTTTTCAGGTAATTTAAGACATGTGGCCTGAAATTATTACCTGAAAATCACCACAAGAGAAGAAAAACCCTACAAGAGACCAAATAGAAGGGAGATTCAAGGTAATTCTGTGAAAATCCACAGGCTGAAATCAGCAAGGGCCACAGAAAAAGGCCACAGGTTCCAGCCATGCTCTGATTATCAATTATGTAAATCAGCATATTGATATCCCTATTTCTCACCTTTCCTTGGTTTTTTTTTTTTTTTTTTTTTAAGATGTAATATCTGTACATCTGTAGAAGGACAACTCCTTCATTTTTGATTTATATACCATTTTCTTTCAGACCCAACCAAGATATTGCCATTCAGTTATTCACCCTCATTCCTGCATCATACATTATTCTTTTTTTAAGGTGTTTTTAATTGCAGGGAATGGAAAGAAATTCAATGGAAGCCAAAAATAACAAGGAAGAAAAAAACTCCCTATGGGGTAACCTAGTGTTGAAGCCAGTTTTTTGTGTGTTTGTCTTTGGACTGTCTGCCAGTCTTTCTTGGCCCAGAGCCATGGTTTTAACTAGCTAAGTGCTTGGCCGTGCTGTAAAGGCTAGGCCTGAGATTTGGAAGGCAGCTAAGAGACCTAAAGCTGAGATCCTAGAAATTCAATATACATGAATTTCTGTGTTGTTAAAGGAAAGAAATTTTAAAACGACCCTTACTGGTTTATTATATGATCCTATAGATACAGAAAAGCAAAGGAGATATAAGATCAAGTTCTAATGAATGACAAAGTTTAGCAAATCTAAATGGAATTTCTGCCTTTCTATACCCTGGTAACAAACAAGAAATTTGTACACACACACACACACACACACACGTATACATATATGCCTCTCCAGTACAAAGTGAGTGCATCATACACATACACAGATACATGCATACATATATAGAATTCAAAATATCAAAATGAAATGAGGGGTACATAACCATATCTAGAAACCTGGCAAATACAATAAAACAATATAAATGACTTTAAGATATAAAACCTTAAAAGATAAGAGATATATGATGTTCATAGAGTAGAAAATGCAATATCATAAAAATCAAATTGCTATTTGTCTACATGTCTAAACAATGTATAGATTTAATGCAATTTAAAGCAAACTACCATTGTGTGTTTTTTATGGACTTAGATAATTAGATTTTAAAATTGCTATGGCATATCAAAGGGTTATGAAGTTTCAAGGTATTCTGAAAATTAACCAGGAGGGGAAACTAGTTGCAGTAGATATAAATGTTTATTATAGAGTCCTTTTAATTAGTATAATATGCTATTAATGAAGCAACAAAAAGATAAGTACAATAGACCTAAATTCTAGAAGTTGTACGTGTGTGTTTGTGAGTGTGTGTGTGTGTGTGTGTGAGAGATATATACTTTGATATTTTTAAATCAGAGACAATCAGTGCATTAGTGGAGAAAGGCAAAGTCGCTAATAAATTATAGTGGCATGATTTCTTTTTAACTTATATGGAAAAATTTAAAAAGAATAATGACCATTATAACTTCAATCAAAATACAAAAATAAATTATTGAATGACCAAATTCTTATATGTGGGTAGCAACATTTTTAAATATGTAGAAAAATCATAGAAAATGTTTTCTAATTTTAATATAGGAAACATTTTTCAGAAGACAAAAATGTACATAATAAAGGATAAGAGACTGATAAATATGTATAGAATAAATGTAAACTTTTAAAAATTTATTATTATAGTTTAAGTTCTGGGTTATGTGTGCAGAATATGCAGTTTTGTTACATAGGAATACAAGTGCCATGCACCCATCAACCCGTCACCTACATTAGGTATTTACCCTAATGTTATCCCTCCCCTAGCTGTCCACCACCCACAGGCCCCAGTGTGTGATGTTCCCCTCCCTGTGTCCACATGTTCTCATTGTTCAACTACCACTTATGAGTGAGAACATGTGGTGTTTGGTTTTCTGAGCTTGTAATAGTTTTCTGAGAATGATGGTTTCCAGTTTCATCCATATCCCTGCAAAGGATATGAACTCATCCTTTTTTATGGCTGCATAGTATTCCATGTGCCACATTTTCTTAATCCAGTCTATCATTAATGGACATTTGAGTTAGTTCCAAATCTTGACTATTTTGAATAGTGCCTCAATAAACATACGTGTACATGTATCTTTATCGTAGAATGATTTATAATCCTTTGGGTATTTGCCCAAAATGGGATCGCTGGGTCAAATGGTATTTCTAGTTCTACATCCTTCAGGAATCGCCACACTGTCTTCCACAATGGTTGAACTAATTCACACTCCCACCAACAGTGTAAAAGTGTTCCTATTTTTCCACAACCTCTCCAGCATCTGTTGTTTCCTGACTTTTTAATGATTGCCATTCTAACTGGCATGAGATGGTATTTCATTGTGGTTTTGATTTGCATTTCTCTAATGACCAGTGATGATGAGCATTTTTTCATGTGTCTGTTGGCTGTATAAATGTCTTCTTTTGAGAAGTGTCTGTTCATATCCTTCATCCATTTTTTGATGGGGTTGTTTGCTTTTATCTTGAATATTTGTTTAAGTTCTTTGTAGATTCTGGATATTAGCCCTTTGTCAGATGGATAGATTGCAAAAATTTTCTCCCATTCTGTAGGTTTCCTGTTCACTCTGATGATAGTTTCTTTTGCTGTGCAGAAGTTCTTTAGTTTACTTAGATCCCATTTGTCAATTTTGGCTTTTGTTGCTGTTGCTTTTGGTGTTTTAGTCATGAAGTCTTTGCCCATGCCTATGTTCTGAATGGTATTGCTCAGGTTTTCTTCTCGGATTTTTATGGTCCTAGGTGTTACGTTTAAGTCTTTGATCCATCTTGAGTTTATTTTTGTATAAGGTGTAAAGAAGGGGTCCAGTTTCAGTTTTCTGCATATGGCTAGCCAGTTTTCTTAACACCATTTATTAAATAGGGAATCTTTTCCCCATTGCTTGTACGTGTCAGGTTTGTCAAAAAGCAGATGGTGGTAGATGTGTCTGTTATTTCTGAGGCCTCCAGTCTGTTTCATTGTTCTATATATCTGTTTTGGTACTAATACCATGTTGTTTTGGTTACTGTAGCCTTGTAGTATAGTTTGAAGTCAGGTAGCGTTATGCCTCCAGCTTTGTTTATTTTGCTTAGGATTGTCTTGGCTATACGTGCTCTTTTTTGGTTCCATATGAAGTTTAGTTTTTTTCCAATTCTGTGAAGAAAGTCAGTAGTAGCTTGATGGGGATAGCACTGAATCTTTAAATTACTTTGGGCAGTAACGACATTTTCACCATATTGATTCTTCCTATCAATGAGCATGGAATGTTTTTCCATTTGTTTGTGTCCCTTTCTTATTTCCTTGAGCAGTGGTTTGTAGTTCTCTTTGAAGAGGTCCTTCACATCCCTTGTAAGTTGTATTCTTGGTTCTTTATTCTCTTTGTAGCAATTGTGAATGTGAGTTCACTCATGATTTGGCTCTCTGTCTGTTATTGGTGTATAAGAATGCTTGTGATTTTCACACATTGATTTTGTATCCTGAGACTTTGCTGAAGTTGCTTATCAACTTAAGGAGATTTTGGGCTGAGACAATGGGATTTTCTAATTATACAATCATGTTATCTTCAAACAGAGACAATTTGACACTCTCCCTTTCTATTTGAATACCCTTTATTGCTTTCTCTTGCCTGATTGCCCTGGCCAGAACTTCTAATATTATGTTGAATGTGAGTGGTGAGAGAGGGCATCCTTGTTTTATGCCAGTTTTCAAAGGGAATACTTCCAGTTTTTGCCTATTCAGTATGATATTGACAATGGGTTTGTCATAAACAGCTCTTATTATTTTGAAATACATTCCATCAATACCTAGTTTATCGAGATTTTTTAGCATGAAAGGCTGTTGGATTTTGTCAAAGGCCTTTTCTGCATCTATTGAGATAATCACATGGTTTTTGTCATTGGTTCTGTTTATGTGATGGATTGCATTTATTGATTTCAATATGTTGAACCAGCCTTGCATCCCAGGGATGAAGCCGACTTAATTGTGGTGGATAAGCTTTTTGATGTGCTGGTGGATTCGGTTTGCCAGTATTTTATTGAGGATTTTCACATCGATGTTCATCAGGGATATTGGCCTAAAATTCTTTTTTTGTTGTTTCTCTGCCAGGCTTTGGTATCAGGATGATGCTGGCCTCATAAAATGAGTTAGGGAGAATTCCTTCTTTTTCTGATGATCAGAATAGTTTCAGAAGGAGTGGTACCAGCTCTTCTTTGTACCTATGATAGAATTCACCTGTGAATCCATCTGGTCCAGGACTTTTTTTGGCTAGTAGGCTATTCATTATTGTCTCAATTTAAGAACCTGTTATTGGTCTATTTAGAGATTCAGCTTCTTCCTGGTTTAGTATTAGAGGGTGTATGTGTCCAGGAATTTATCCATTTTTTCTAGATCTCCTAATTTATTTGCATGCAGGTGTTTACAGTATTTGCTGATGGTAGTTTGTATTTCTGTGGGAATGGTGGTGATATCTGCTTTATCATTTTTTACTGCATATATTTGATTCTTGTCTCTTTTCTTCTTTATTAGTCTTACTAGTGGTCTATCAATTTTGTTGATGTTTTCAAAAAACCACCTCCTGGATTCGTTGATTTTTTTGAAGTTTTTTTTTTGTGTGTGTGTCTCTATCTCCTTCAGTTCTGCTCTCATCTTAGTTATTTCTTGTCTTCTGCTAGCTTTTGAATTTGCTTGCTCTTGCTTCTCTAGTTCTTTTAATTGTGATGTTAGGGTATCAATTTTAGATCTTTCCTGCTTTCTCTTGTGGGCATTTAGTGCTATAAATTTTCCTCTCCACACTGCTTTAAATGTATCCCAGAGATTCTGGTATGTTGTGTCTTTGTTCTCATTGGTTTCAAAGAACATTTTTATTTCTGCCTTCATTTTGTTATTTACCCAGTAGTCATTCAGGATCATGTTGTTCAGTTTCCATGTAGTTGTATGGTTTTGAGTGAGTTTCTTAATCCTGAGTTCTAATTTGATTGCTCTGTTGTCTGAGAGACAGTTTGTTGTGATTTCTGTTCTTTTACATTTGCTGAGGAGTGTTTTACTTCCAAGTATGTGTTCAATTTTAGAATAAGTGCAATGTAGTGCTGAGAAGAATGTATATTTTGTTGATTTGGGGTAGAGAGTTCTGTAATTGTCTATTAGTTATGCTTGGTCCAGAGCTGAGTTCAAGTCCTGGATATCTTTGTTAATTTTCTGTCTCGTTCATCTGTCTAATATTGACAGTGGGGTGCTAATGTATCCATTATTATTGTGAGGAAGTCTAAGTCTCTTTGTAGGTCTCTAAGAACTCTCTTTATGAATCTGGGTGCCCCTGTACTGGATGGATATGTATTTAGGATAGGTAGTTCTTCTTGTTGAATTGATCCCTTTGCCATTATGTAATGGCCGCCTTTGTCTCCTTTGATCTTTGTTGGTTTAAAATCTGTTTTATCAGAGAGCAGGATTGCAACCTCTGCTTTTTTTTTTTTTTTTTTTTTTTTTTTTGCTTTCCATTTGCTTTGTAAATCTTCCTCCATCCCTTTATTTTGAGCCTATGTGTGTCTCTGCACGTGAGATGGATCTCCTGAATACAGCACATTGATAGGTCTTGACTGTTTATCCAGTTTGCCAGTCTGTGTCTTTTAATTGGGGTATTTAGCCCATTTACCTTTAAGGTTAATATTGTCATGTGTGAATTTGATCCTGTCATTATGATGCTAGGTGGTTATTTTGCTCATTAATTGATGCAGTTTCTTCATAGCATCGATGGTCTTTACACTTTGGCATGTTTTTGCAGAGGCTGGTACCAGTTTTTCCTTTCTATGTTTAGTACTTCCTTCAGGAGCTCTGGTAAAGGAGGCCTGGTGGTGACAAAATCTCTCAGAGTTTGCTTTTCTGTAAAAAATTTTATTTCTCCTTCACTTATTAAGTTATTTTGGCTGGATATGAAATTCTGGGTTGAAAATTCCTTCTTTACAAATGTCGAATATGGGACCCCACTCTCTTTTGGCTTCTAGGGTTTCTGCCAAGAAATCTACTGTTAGTCTGCCAAGAAATCTACTGTTAGTCTGCCAAGAAATCTACTGTTAGTCTGATGGGTTTCCCTTTGTGGGTAACCCAACCTTTCCCTCTGGTTACCCTTAACATTTTTTCCTTCATTTCAACCTTGGTGAATCTGACTATTACGTGTCTTGGGTTTGCTCTTCTCGAGGAATATCTTTGTGGTGTTCTCTGTATTTCCTGAATTTGAATGTTGCAACTTCCTTGCTAAGTTGGGGAAGTTCTCCTGGATAATATCCTGAAGAGTGTTTTCTAACTTGTTTCCATTCTCTCCATCACTTTCAGGTACACCAATCAAATGTAGATTTGGTCTTTTCACATAGTCCCATAATTCTTGGAGGCTTTGTTCATTTCTTTTCACTCTTTTTTCTCTAAACTTCTCACTTTATTTCATTAATTTGATCTTCAATCATTGATATCCTTTCTTCTGCTTGATTGAATCAGCTATTGAAGCTTGTATATGCTTCACGATGTTCTCATACTATGGTTTTCAGCTCCATCAGGTCATTTAAGTTCTTCTCTATACTGGTTATTCTAGTTAGCCATTCGTCTAACCTTTTTTCAAGGTTTTTTAGCTTCATGGGTTAGAACGTGCTCTTTTAGTTCAGAGAAGTTTGTTTTTATTGACATTGTGAAGCCTACTTCTGTCAGTTCATCAAACTCATTCTCCGTTCAGTTTTGTTCCCTTGCTGGTGAGGAGTTGTGTTCCTTTGGAGGAGAAGAGTCGTTCTGGTTTTTGGAATTTTCAGCCTTTCTGCTCTGGTTTCTCCCCATCTTTGTGATTTTACCTACCTTTGGTCTTTGATGTTAGTGACCTATGTATACGGTTTTGGTGTGGATGTCCTTTTTGTTGATGTTGATGTTATTCCTTTCTGTTTGTTAGTTTTCCTTCCAACAGACCACCCCATCAGCTACAGGTCTGTTGGAGTTTGCTGGAGATCCACTCCATACCCTGTTTGCCTGGTTATTACCAGCAGAGGCTGCAGAACAGCAAATATTGCTGCCTGATCCTTCTTCTGGAAGCTTCATCCTGGAAAGGCACCTGCCTCTATGAGGTGTCTATCAGCTCCTACTGGGAGGTGTCTCCCAGTCAGGTTACACAGGGGTCAGGGACCCACCTGAAGAGGCAGTCCATCTGTTATCAGAGCTCAAATGTCATGCTAGGAGAACCACTGAGCTGTCAGGTAGAGATGTTTATGTCTGGAGAAGTTGTCTGCTGCCTTTTGTTCAGATATGCCCTGCCTCCAGAGGTGGCATCTAGAGAGGCAGTAGGACTTGCTGAGCTGTGATGAGCTCCCCCCAGTTCAAGCTTCCCTACCGCTTTGTTTACACTGTGAGCACAGAACCAGCTACTCAAGCCTCAGCAATGGCAGATGCTCCTTCCCCCACGAAACGTCAGCATCCCAGGTTGATCCCAGACTGCTGCGCTAGCAGCAAGCAAGGCTCCATGGGCGTAGGACCCAGTGAGCCAGGGACGGGAGGGAATCTTCTGGCCTGCTGGTTGCCAAGACCATGGGAAAAATGCAATATTTGGACAGAAGTGTACCGGTCATCCAGATACAGTCACTCACAGCTTCCCTTGGCTAGGAAAGGGAAATACACTGACTTCTTGTGCTTCCTGGGTGAAGTGACACCCCTCCCTGCTTCAGCTTGCCTTCCATATGGTGCACCCATTGTCTAACCAGTCCCAATGAGATGAACCAGGTACCTCAGTTGGAAATGTAGAAATCACCCATCATCTGTGTCAATCTTGCTGGTAGCTGTAGACCAGAGCTGTTCCTATTTGGCCATCTTGGAAGTGACTCCATAAAAATTTATTTCATTGACAGATACCACGAAAAGAATGAAGAATAAGGGGGCCCATCAGGAGAAGATATTTGCAAAGGATAAGACTCTTCAAGAACTTTCATCATACCACAGACTGGGAGAAAATATTTGCAAACAAATCTGGTAAGGGATTAGTAGTAACTGGAATATACAAGGATAAGAAACAACTCTATTGGAAAAAAAATACATAATAATCTGATCAAAAATGGGTGAAATATTTGAATAGACATTTCTCAAAAGAAGACATATCAGTGGAAAATAGGCATATGAAAAGGTGCTCAACATCATTTATCATCACGGGTATGCAAATCAAAACCACAAGGAGATATCATCACACCCTAGTTAAAATGGCTTATATCAAAAAGACAGGCAATAACAAGCCCTCAAACACTGATGATGGAAATGTAAATTCATACAACCACTATGAAGAACAGTTTGGAGGTTCCCCCCAAACAAACAAACAAAAAAAAAATTAGAGCTATTAGAGGATCCAGGGATGTCACTGCTAGGTATATTCACAAAAGAAAGAGAATCAGTGTATCAAAGAGGTGTCTGCACTCCTATTTATTACAATACTATTCAAAATAGTGAAGTTTTGAAAGCAACCCAGGTGTCAATCAATAGTTGAATGGATACTGAAAATGTGATACATACACACAATGGGGGTACTATTCTACCACAAAAATAATGATATTCGGTCATTTGCAATAGTATGGATTACCTGGAGGTCATTATATTAAGGGAAAGAAGCAAGACACAGAAAGACAAACATCACATGTCCTCACTCATTTGTGGGATCTCAACTCAAAATAATTGAACTCATGCTCTATAGAGAGCAGAAGAATGGTTGCTGGAGGCTACAAAGGGTAGTAGGTGCTAGAAGGGGAGGTAGGGATGGTTAATGAGTACAAAAAAAAAAAAAATGGAAGAATGTATAAGCCCTATTATTTGACAGCACAACAGGGTGATTATAGTAAATAATAATTGTATTTTAAAATAACTTAAAGAGTGTAACTGGATTGTTTATTAGTTGTGTATTAGCATGCTGCTATAAGGAACTGCCAAAGACTGGGTAATTTATAAAGAAAAGAGGTTTAATTGACTCAGCGGGGGAGGCCTTGGGAAACTTAAAATCATAGCGGAAGGGGAAAAATACATCCTTCTTCACCTGGTGGCAGGAAAGAGAAGTGCCACACAAAGTTCCAGGAACAACCCCTTATAACAACATCGAATCTCATGAGAACTCATTCACTAGCACGAGACCAGCATGGGGGAAACTACCCCCATGATTCAATTACCTCCACCTGGTCCTGCCCTTGACACATAGGAGTTATTACAATTCAAGGAGAGATTTGAGTGGAGACACAGAGCCAAACCATATCAGTTTGTAACACAAAGGATAAATGCTTGAGGAGATGGATACCACATTCTCCGTAATACAATTATTTCACATTGCATGACTGCACCAAAAAATTGCATGTACCCCATATATTCGGGTATCTCCTATGTGCCCTCAAAATTGAAAGTAACAAAAAATTTAAAAAATAGAATCACCATCCAAAATATACTTAAAATTTCCACAAATTGTTAAGAGTCACACACATAATCCAAAAATAAAACAGTCAAATTAAATGATCAGGCTCTTTTCAGAAAAATAAATACATCGGGTAATACACAGATATCATGATGATCAAACTTCTTATTAACTAGGAAATACAAAATCAAATCATAATGAGATAAGGTCAAGTAATGAGTTAATGAGCTGAAAATTGAAATCAACCCCCAAATTTCTGCAAGAATATGGAGAAGAGGAAATTTTCTGCACACATAGCATGGGCAAGATGTTAACTGCTACAGATGCCAGGAAATACAAGTTTCCAGTGCCAAGTAAAGTTGATTACATGCATACCATAGATTAGCTCTTCCAGTTCTAGATAACTTATGAAATGCCTGAACATAGACACGTGCACCAAAATAGAAACATAAGATTGTCCATTGCAGTATTTTTTTTTTTTTTTTTTTGAGACGGAGTCTCGCTGTTTCACCCAGGCTGGAGTGCAGTGGCGCTATCTCGGCTCACTGTAAGTTCCAACTCCCAGGTTCATGCCGTTCTTCTGCCTCAGCCTCCCAAGTACCTGGGACTATAGATGCCAGCCACCATGCCCGGCTGATTTTTTGTATTTTTTTTAGTAGAGATGGGGTTTCACTGTGTTAGCCAGGATGGTCTCCCTCTGCTGACCTCATGATCCGCCTGCCTCGGCCTCCCAAATTGAAGTAAATTTTTTAAAAGGAGGAAGAAAACAAACATTTCATCAATCGGGAGACTGTAGAAACACTTATTGTTAAAGTCATACATTGGAATATCTTACAGGAGGAAAAGAAAACAAATACAGCTCTCTCATCTACAAGGATGAATCTCAGGAGCATCATATTCAGCATAAATCAAATAGTGAACTAAAAAGGATCTTACCAGAACTCCAAACTAGTACAGCTGCCATCTCTCTCCATCTCCATCAAGATGGTTCTCTGAGGAATTGCAGTTAAGAAAAAATAAAGAAAATGTGAGAAAACCCTGGAGCAATATAGTCAGAGACAATTTTGAACAGCTGTGTAAGGGGAAGATAAGATCTGTGAATTTTGTTTTTGTTTTTGATGTTGTAACTGTCGTTCCTCCTTTATTCATCCTAGTCTTTGACATTGCCATGAGAAAGCCAGTGTGTGTACCATTCTCTAAATTATGCATGGTCCAGGTTCACTAAGGACAATTATCAGAAACCAAGAAAGCAAGTGGAGATTTAGTTACCACAGGCAGATGCTTACTTATTCTGAAGGTCTAAACTCCCAGGGATGGTTAATTACAATCTAAGAAATGTCTTTTCATTCAAAATCTCCCTGGCTAGATTAGTTTAGTCAGATAAGGAATGTTCAGTATTTTTATGAAGCTCAAAGACTTATTATTACAGATCTTTTCCTGCAGTTTATCCATCATGCACTTTATGGGATGACACAAATATCAAACATTTCCTGATAAATATGGCTGACAGAAGCTGACACTCTACTGGAAGAAAATGAGTTCACAGACCAAAGTATGTGATATTTGTGAAGAGCAAACACCTTACAAAGGACAAAAATACATATACTAGATATTAAAATCACAGAACATAATGTAAAATTAGCATAATAAACCTTAAAATTAAAAGGAGATTTCCTAGTCTGTGTTGGATTTAGTTGTTTGCAAAAGGTCTAAACAGTTATAAAAGCCAGAAAATGTGAAAACCAATTTCAGTGGCATTGAAGAACTACAGAAGCAATGGGGACCACAGAGACCTAGAAAACAGAAATAAAATAGCTAATATTTTGCACCTACTTTTATTTGGGTGTCATTTGCAGATTTGTGACACAAAGGCGCCCCTTTTGCTCAGGGCTGCTGCTGGGGAAAGAGAAACAGCAGAGTTTTGTGTAGTTGCTTAACACAGAAAACAAGATCAAAAACTTAATGGGCCTTAACTACATGGTTTCCATTAAATTTGCAAAATGATATTTATCCAATTTACGAAATCCTGAAGCCACATATAACAAATGGTTAACAAAGCTAAGTTGAAGACCTCTATAAATGAGAATGAGTGTTATTGTTTGTCTTCCAGTGCTGAGGAATACATATTAGAGTTCCCTACCAAGGGAAGAGGACCTCTTGAAACACCAAGATCTCACTTGAAAGCCATGGGGGTATTCTTCCCTCTAAACAAGTTTGAGCCAGAGGGAGACTAACCTTTAATGAAAATTCAATCCAGTCTCAAATCAGCTCAGTCCATAATAGTATTAAGGCCATCAGTCTCCATTCCTTCTTGGAGACAAGTCTGCTATCGACACAGAAAATAACTAAAAGGCTTAAAAATTATTGAAAAATATATAAATTGACAGGAACATATACATTGCAGACAGAGAAGTAAATTGGTTAGATCAGTTTTATTATTTCCTGCAATTGACCAATCACATAACCCATAGCACAGCAATTCCACTCCTAGGAATACGTTCAAGGAAAACTCTTACACAGGACAATGGGAGACTTGTACAAGAAGATCAGAAATAATGTTAACAATAACAAATACCTATAAATGGTACTGAAACACTAGGGGTTTGGTCTAGGTTTTACTGCTCACTGCACAGAAAGCCAATCACTGAGACGACAAGTATTGCCAAGGAAGAGGGCTTTGAGTTCTGCAGCTGAGATGGGAGCTCAGTCTCAAATCCATCTCTCTGACTAAAACCAGGGATTTACATAGCAGGTAAGAAATGTAACAATGTGTAAGAAAACATGAACTTGGGAGGGGCAAGGAAGCAATCATGGTGAATGAGGGGTCTGGCATCTGGCATGGTGATCTGGTTTCAGTTCTTTGATACTTTCTGTGAGAGGCCTGAAGGTTGTTTTCAGAGGAAGAAACTCAGATAAAACAAATGTAAGTTTCAAGCTTTAACAGCAGAAGGATCCATTTCTATGTTCAGAAATGCCCAAAATTTCCATCCACAGAACAATTTCAAAAATTAGGTATAGTCTCGTGATAAAATATAATTTTGCATTTAAGATAAATACCTTCAGGTACAAGCAACAATCCAGATGAATTTTTGCAATATAATATGAAATAAAGAAATCATCAAAAGATTTTGTACAGCATGACTTTATTTTAATAAAGTTTAAACATAAATAAAACATATTTCAGATATACAAAAAGACGAATAAAACTAGATAAAGAAAGAAGAAGAGAGGCTGTGCATGATGGCTCATGCCTGTAATCCCAGCACTTTGGGAGGCCGAGGTGAGCAGATCACTTAAGGTCAGGAGTTTGAGACCAGCCTGGCCAACATGGTGAAACCCCATCTTTACTAAAAATACAAAAATTAGCTGGATGTGGTGGTGTTATGTTTATGTTTGTTATTTGGTATTAAAATATATCAGATAACTTCTTTTAGAAATATATTTCACAATAGAAACAAAGAAAAAAGGGGCAAGTTTGAAAATTTTTGATAGATCATTAGTTTCCTGCCTGTATTTCATCCATCCCTTTCCCATAGTAATGGAAGTTTTTAGAAGAGTCTTTATGCATGTTGTCTTCACTTTCCCTCATCCAATTCTCTTCTGAATCCAGTTCATTTAGACTTTAGAGCCTACTATTTCATTATAGAAACAGTTCTTGTCAAAGTAGTGATGACCTTCAAATTGCAATATCCATTGTGATTTATCAGTTCTCCTCATGACTATTAGCAATATTTAACTAAAAGACTGTTCCTAAAACACTCTGTTTGGTCTTTGTGACACCAATATATTGGTCTTCCTCCCACCTCACTGGTTGTGAATTTTCAATTTATTTTCCTTTCATGTTTCTCCTGATTTTTCTTCTCAATGAATGTTGGAGTGCTCCAAGGCTCTGACCTTGAACAACTTCCCCGTTATAATCAATACATACTTCTCAGATGTTCTCATCATGTCTCATTATTTAAAGGCTATTGTATTAGTTTGTTCTCACACTGCTACGGACCAAACCTGAGACTTGGTAATTTATAAAGTAAAGTGGTTTAATGGACTCACAGTTTAGCATGGCTAGGGAGGTTTCAGGAAATTTAAAATCATCATGGAAGAGGAAATAAACACATTCTTCTTCACAGGGCAGCAAGAAAGAGGAGAATGAGCTTAGCAAAGGGGGAAGCCCCTCATAAAACCATCAGATCTCATAAGAACTTACTCACTAATATGAGAATAGCATGGGGAAACTGCCTCATGATTCAATTCCACCCCATGGGGTCCCTTTCACAACACACAGGGATTATGGGAACTACCATTCAAGAAGAGACTTGGGTGAGGACACAGCCAAACCATATTATTTCACTTCTGGCCCCTCCCAAATCTCCTATTCTCCCATTTTATAACACAATCATGCCTTTCCAACAGTCCCTCAAAGTCTTAAATTATTCCAGCATTAACTCAAATGTCCAAGTCGTAAGTCTCATCTGAGACAAGGCACATCCCTTCTGCCTATGAGCCTGTAAAATCAAAAGCAAGTTTGTTACTTCCTAGATACAATGGAGGTACAGGCATTGGGTAAATATCCCTTTACCAATGGAAGAAAATGGCCAAAACAAAGAGGCTATAGGCCCCTTGCAAGTCTAAAATCCAATAGGGCAGGCTTTAAACCTTAAAGTTCCAAAATGATCTCCTTTGGCTCCATGTCTCACATCCAGGTCATTCTGATGCAAGAGATGGGCTCCCACAGCCTTGGGTGACTCTTCCCCTGTAGGTTTGCATGGCACTGCCCCATTTCCAACTGCTCTCATGGACTGGCTTTGGGTGTCTGCAGCTTTTCCAAGTGCACAGTGTAAGCTGTGGGTAGATCTACCATTCTGGGGTCTGGAGGATAGTAGCTGCCTTCTTACAGCTCCATTAGCAGTGCCCCATTTGGGACTGTGAGTGGGGGCTCTAAACCCACATTTCCCTTTTGCACCACCCTAGCAGAGGTTCTCCTTAAGGCTCTGCCCCTGCAGCAAGCTTTTTCCAGGCATTTACATACATCCTCTAAAATCTAGACAGAGGTTCTCCAACCTTAATTCCTGACTTCTGTGTAGCCACAGGCCTAATCCACTACATGTAAGCCATCAAGACTTTGGGCTTACACCCTCTGAAGCAATGACCCAAGCTGTATATTGGCCCTTTTTAGCCAAAGCTGAAGCTGAAGCAGCTGGAATGTAGGGCACCATGTCCTGAGGCTGGGCCCAGCCCAGAAAACCATTTTTCCCTCCTAGGCCTCCCAGCCTGTAATGGGAGGGGCTGCTGTGAAGGCCTCTGACATGCCCTGGAGACATTTTCCCCATTGTCTTGGTGATTAACATTTGGCTTCCTGTTACTTATGCAAATTTCTGCAGCAGGCTTGAATTTCTCCACAGAAAATGGTGTGTGTTTTTTTCTATCACGATGACAGACTGTTAATTTTCAAAATTTTCATGCTCTGCTTCCTCTTGCATGCTTTGCCACTTAGACATTTATTCTGCCAAATACCCTAAATCATTTCTCTCAAGTTCAAAGTTCCACAGATCAGTAGGGCAGAGCTGAAATGCTGCCAGTCCCTTTGCATTGCAAGGGCGTCCTTTACTTCAGTTCCCAACAGGTTCCTCATCTCCATTTGAGACACCTCAGCCTGAACTTGGTTGTCCACATCACTATCAGCATTTTGGTCAAAGCCATTCTACAAGTCTGTGGGAAGTTCCAACCTTTCCCACAATTTCATGTATTCTTCTGAGTCCTCCAAACTGTTCCAACCTATGCCTGTTACCCAGTTCCAAAGTCACTTCCAAATTTTCAGGTATCTGTATAGCAGCACCCCACTCTCTGCAATGCCAACTTATTGTATTAATTTGTTCTCACACTGCTATAAGAACATACCCAAGACTGGGTAATTTATAAAGAAGAGAGGTTTAATGGACTCACAATTCAGCATGGCTGGGGAGACCTCAAGAAACTTACAATCATGGCAGAAGGGGGAGCAAACATGTTCTTCTTCACAGGGTGGCAGGAAGGAGAATGAGAGCCAAGCAAAGGGGGAAGCCCCTTATAAAACGATCAGATCTTATGAGAAGTTACTAATATGAGAAATAGCATGGGGAAAACCACCCCCATGATTCAGTTACCTCCCACCAGGTCCCTCCTGTGACATGTGAGGATTACAGGGACTGTAATTCAAGATGATATTTGGGGGACACAAACAAACCATATTAGCTATCAGATTAATAATTAATATATGAATCCTTTAACTTCTGATCTCTGGATTTGCATGCCCAATGATTAGTCCACATCTCTGTTTTGTTGTCTAATAGGCATCCTAAAATTAGTTTATCAAAAAATAGTGGCCGGGAATGGTGGTTCACACCTATAATCCCAGCACTTTGGGAGGCCGAGGCAGGCAGATCATGAGGTCAGGAGATTGAGACCATCCTGGCTAACATGGTGAAACCCCGTTTCTACTAGAAATACAAAAAATTAGCCGGGGGTGGTAGTGGGCGCCTGTAGTCCCAGCTACTTGGGAGGCTAAGGCAGGAGAATGGCATGAACCTGAGAGGCGGAGCTTGCAGTGAGCTGAGATGCGCCACTGCACGCCAGCCTGGGAGACAGAGCGAGACTCCATCTCAAAAACAAAAAAAAGTTTTCTGTTTCCCTCTTTAATAACTAACACGCACATACACACAAACTCAGACAGTGCATCAGGAAATGACCTCTTATACTTTCAAAATGTTTCCAGAATCCAATCACTTCTCTTCCTCTCCCGCATTTTCACCCTGTCAGTCACCATTATCTCTCTGATACACTATTTCAATAGCCTTCTTGCCAGTCTCTGTTGCGATATTTATTCCGTCTGTGAGAGATAAAACAATACCTCCCCCAAATAACTTCACATCCTAAATCCCAGAGTCTATGAACCTTTTAGATTACTTGGCAAAGGAGAATTAAGATAGTAGGTGAAATCGAGGTTTATAATTAGCTGACCTTAACATATAGTAGGATTTTTCAGCGGTGAACTCAATGTAATCACAAGGTACCTGAAAAGTAAACGAGGAAGAGGTAAAATAAGATGAGAAAGATGGCAATTTGAGAAAGAGTTGGGCCAACATTACCTGATTTGAAGATGGGGGCAAGAGTCCGTGAAAAAAGAAATGTGAGCAGTCTCTTGAACCCGGAAAAGGCAGGTTAGCAAAATAGAATCTTTCCTAGAACTTCCAGAAAAAAAAAAAAAAAAAAAAAGTGCATTCTAACAACATCTTGATATTAGCCCAGTGAAACTGGTGTTAAATTTTATAGTTATGCAGAACTGTAAAATGAGAAACATGTTGTAAGCTACTGAATTTGTGGTTACTTGTTATAGCAGCATTAAAAAACTGAAATTAATACTGTGTCCTACAGTTGTCTATTAACATTTTAGTCTAATATTAGTTTTTTAAAATTTTCAAAATTTCATATCATGTCGTTTCTTGCTCAAAATCTTTCAATGACTGTCCGTCTTTTTTTTTTTTTTTTCAAATTAGAAAGCAGTTTTCAAGATGTTTAGAAGTCCCAGAAAAGTCTGCCCCCACATTTTCCCACTGTAACTCTGAACTCACTTCTTTCTCTGTACTTCTCATTCACTCCATTCTCCCTTGACCTCTTATTGTTTGGAAAACAGAAGTCACTGGGTACGGAGGCTCACGCCTGTAATCCCAGCACTTTGGGAGGCCAAAGAAGGCAGATTACCTGAGGTCAGGAGTTTGAGACCAGCCTGACCAACATGGATAAACCCCGTCTCTACTAAAAATACAAAAAATTAGCTGGGCGTGGTGGCACATACCTGTAATCCCAGCTACTGGGGAGGCTGAGGCAGGAGCTCAAGCTCAGGGAGGCGGAGGTTGCAGTGAGCCAAGATCGTGGCATTGCACTCCAGGTTAGGCAATAAGAGCAAAACCCCGTCTCAAAAAAAAAAAAAAAGAAAAAAAAAAGAAAACAGAAGTCAGGATCTGACTTTGGTCTTTTGCAGTTGATATCTATACTGCCAACCTTCCTCCAAAACCACGCCTTTCCCCCTCCTGTTCTTTAGTTCTCTTCCCACAGGTCATTTTATCAGAGAAGTTCTGTCTGACTACCCAGACAACATCCCCAGCTCCTCCAACTGTACTGTTATTTCCCTTATCCTAATTCCCCTCTACAAAGAAATTTTTACCACTGACATAAGGTTTACATTTTTTTTGCTTATCCTCTCTTTCCCCACTCCTTTGACTTCTTTATTGTAAGATCCATGAGAGAGATTATCTGACACATTCACTGCTAGGTCATCAGTTCCTAGGAAGCTTACCGGTGTAACTTAGATTTATAATGAGTATTTAAACAATGAATTAATAAACAAATGACAATTTTTATTCTGAGAAATACACAAGGTATATTTAATAGAACTCATGACCCAGCATCAATTTTATCAGATGACTTAGGAAAGTGGGTACAGTGCTGTCGTTTACTGTTAACATTTGAAATCATTACAGTCAAAAAGGGGCTCACCATCACAGTCAATGTCAGGCTGTGTTCAAAAACATAAAACACCAGTGGACTCAAAATAACAATTATAGCAATTATGTATTAAGGTTGTGAATCTCTACATTCTAGTTTCTTGTTACTTCTGCCTTCTCCTTATAAATGCAAGACAACTTTTTCTTTCGTTTATGTTTATCCGTGACCAGGAAAAACAAAATTTTAACAATTTTGAAGAGTGCCACTATTTTCTACCCATCTCTGAAAATTTTGAAACAAAACTCCTTATAATTTCTCATTAAACTCAGCTCAGCCCCAATATTGAGAATAGTTTTAGAAATACATAGTCAACAGTAAGAACAAAAAATATTACTGGACATGCAACAATGCTTACTACAGAATATCAAGGATTAATCTGAACAATAAGTACAAATATTTCCCCATATAACAGACATTACAAAAAAGAATTCCAACGATTTTGCAAATATCTCATTTATATATCAATGATATTAAAGATGGTATTGTTTCAATGATTTTTTATATTTCTAAATATCATTTTGTGATTTTTAAAATTGCCAAATTTTTATACAACTTGTGACATCAAAAAATGGCCATCTGTTAACTTTAAAATCCTGGCTTTTTTCAAAGAAATAAATGTTTCTTTTAGCTTTTATGATCGAGTCTCTGTCAGCCCAGGCTGAGTGCAGGCTGAGCCTCGCTCACTGTAAGCTCCTCCGGTTCACGCATTCTCCTGCCTCAGCCTCCTGAGAGTAGCTGGGACTACATGCCCACTGCACTCGCTAATTTTTTTTTTTTTTTTTAATATTTTTAGTAGAGATACCACTGTGGGTTCCTTTGGACTTGACTCTTTGTGGATCCGGCTCAGCCAGTCTCCCAAAGTGCTGGATTGCATGAGCCACCTACCAAGCAGCGCTAGAAATAATGTTTTAAATATACTTAAAGGTTTTACATACAAAAGGTATTATGCCATAGTACATTTAGATTATTTCCATTTGATTTTACCCCTAAAACTATTATTGTTATTCACTAAACAAATGAACTCCCTAAAATTATATATTTTATGATGTAGAAATCAGTTTATAATATGTGTAAGCAACAAGCTAAAATAATATCAGTATCATTGTCCCTATCAAAAACGAATATGCATAAAATACTGGATGAATAAACCTAGAACTGAAATTCCCTAGTTTTGGTTAGAGAAAGAAGAAATTATTTTAATCAGGAAATAAATCAACAAGGCTCAGAAAAAGGATAAAGGTAGCTCAATGGATGTATAAAATCATTTTAGATGATAAAATTTGCATATTTAATCCAGGAATATGAAAATTATATATAAACAATGAAAACATAAAAGATGGGAAGGAAAACTTTGCTATATTTATGAAATATCAAGAAAATGTATAAGGAGGTACAAGCCTGTACTTTTTTTGTGTTGTTCCCTCCCTGTCCATGTGTTCTCATTTTTGTTCAGCTCCCAATTCTATGAGTGAGAAATATATGGTACTACTTGTTTCTGTGTTAGTTTGTTGATGATGATGGCTTCAGCTTCATCCATGTCCCCTGCAAAGACATGATCTCATTATTTTTATGCTATGAGTATTCCATGGTGAGGTATGTAAAATTCACATTTTCTTTATCCAGTCTGTCACTGATGGCATTTGAATTGGTTGCATGTCTACTGTAAATAGTGCTGCAACAAACATACATGTGGATGTGTCTTTATAGGTAGAATGATTTATATTCCTTTTGGGTATATACCCAGTAATGGAATTGCTAACAAATGGTATTTCTGGTTCTCAACTCTGGAGGACTGCTAATTGTCTCCCCAAATGTATTGAACTAATTTACATTCCTGCACCAACAGTATAAAAGCATTTTCTATTTCTCCACATCCTGTCCAGCATCTGTTGTTTCTTGACTTTTAATAATCACCATTCTGACTGGCATGATGGTATCTCATTGTGGTTTTGATTTGCATTTTTCTAATGATTAGTGCGGATGTTGAGCATTTTTTCATGTTTATTGGCCACATAAATGTTCATTTCCTTTGAGAAGTGTCTGATCATATACTTTTGCCCAGTTTTGATGGGTTAAAAGCTTCTTCTTGTACACATTTGTTTAAGTTGTTTGTAGATTCTGGATATTACACCTTAGAAAATGGACAGAGATTGCAAAACATTTTCTCCCATTCCCAGAGATTGCCTTTCACTGTGATGATAGTTTCTTTTGCTGTGCAGAAGCCCTTTAGTTTAATTAGATCCAGTGTGTCAATTGTGGCTTTGGTTGCAATTGCTTTTGGTGTTTTAGTCATGAAGTCTTTACCTACGCTTATGTCCTGAATAGTATTGCCTAGGTTTTCTTCTAGGGTTTTAATGGTTTGGGGTTTTACATTTAAGTATTTAATCTATCTTGAGTTAATTTTTGTATAAGATATGAGGAAGGGGTCCAGTTTCAGTTTTCCACATATAACTAGCTATTTTCCCAGCACCATTTATTAAATGGGTAATCCTTTCCCCATTACTTGTTTTTGTCCAGTTTGTGAAAGATCAGATGGTTGTAGATGTATGGTGTTGTTTCTGAGGACTCTATTATGTTCCATCAGTCTATATGTCTGTTTTGGCACCAGTACCATGCTGTTTTGGTTATTATATTCCTATAGCATAGTTTGAAGTCAGCTAGTGTGATGCCTCCAACTTTGTTCTTTTTGCTTAGGATTGTCTTGGCTATATGGGCTCTTTTTTGTTCCATATGAAATGTGAAGTAGTTTTCCTACTTTTGTGAGGTATGTCAATGGTAGTTTGATGGGAATAGCATTAAATCTATAAATTACTTTGGGCAGTATGACTATCTTAATGATATTGATGCTTTTTAACCATGAGAATGAAATGTTTTTCCATTTGTTTGTGTCCTCTTTTATTTCCTTAAACGACGATAACGGATTAACCCAGTTCAGTTCTCCTTGATCTGCACCACCACGAAGATGTCCACTCTTGTTCTGGCGTCTGGCATCGATGTCCACTTCAACCTGACCTCCGGTTCATTCTCCTGTCTTTAGCTCTCCTGGGATTACAGGCACCTCACCACCATGCCTGGCTTATTTTGTATTTTAGTAAAGATGGGTTTCACCATCTGGCCAGGCTGGTCTCAAACTTCTGACCTCATGATCCACCCGCTTCAGCCTCCCAAAGTGCTGGGATTACAAGTGTGAGCCACTGCATCTGGCCAATTTTCGTATTTTTTTTTTTTAGTAGAGAAGGGGTTTCATTATGTTGGCCAGGATGGTCTCAATCTCTTGACCTCATGATCCACCTGCCGTGGACTCCCAAAGTGCTGGGATTACAGGCGTGAGCCACTGTGCCCGGCCTGTCCTCTCTTATATTCCTGAGCAGTGGTTGGTAGTTCTCCTTGAAGAGGCCCTTCACATTCCTTGTTAGCTGTATTCCTAGGTATTTTATTCTCTTGGTAGCTACGGTGAATGGGAGTTCATTTATGACTTGGCTCCCTGCTTGTCTGTTGTTGGTGTATAGGAATGCTTGTGATTTTTGCAAATTGATTTTGTATCCTGAGACTTTGCTGAAGTTGCTTATCAGCTTGAGGAGTTTTGAGGCTGAGACAATGGGGTTTTCTAAATATAGAATAATGTCATCTGCAAACAGAGAGAATTGGACTTCCTCTCTTCCTATTTGAATACCTTTATTTCTTTCTGTTGCCTGATTGCCCTGGCCAGAGCTTCCAATACTATGTTAAATAGGGGCAATAAGATAAGGCATTCTTGTCTTGTGCCCGTTTTCCAAGGGAATCCTTCCAGTTTTTACCCATTCAGTATGATATTTGCTGTGTGTTTGTCATAAATAGTTTTTATTATTTTGAGATATGTTTCATCTATGCCTAGTTTATTGAGAGATTTTAACATGAAAGCACGTTGAATTTTATTGAAGGGGTTTTTGCATCTATTGAAATAATCATGTGGTTTTTTTCATTGATTCTGTTTATGTGATGAGTTATATTTATTGATATGTGTATGTTGAACCAGTCTTGCATTCCTGGGATGAAGCCAACTTGATCATGATGGATAAGCTTGTTGATGTGCTGCTGGATTCATTTTGCCAGTATTTTATTCAGGATTTTCGCATCAATGTTCATCAAGGATATTGGCCTGAAGTTTTCTTTTTTTGTTGTGTCTCTTACAGGTTTTGGTATCAGGATGATTTTGGTCTCATAAAATGAGTTAGGAAGGAGTCTCTCCTTTTAAATTGTTTGGAATCATTTCAGAAGGAATGGTACCAGCTCCTCTTTGTACCTCTGGTAGAATTCGGCTGTGAATCCCTCTGGTCCTGGGCTTTTCTTGGTTGGTAGGCCATTAATTACTTCCTTGATTTCATAACTTGTTATTGGTCTATTCATAGATTCGACTTCTTTCTGATTTAGTCTTGGGAGGGTGTATGTGTCCAGAAATTTATCCATTTCTTCTAGATTTTCTAGTGTATTTGAGTAGAGGTGTTTATAATATTCTCTGACAGCAGTTTGTATTTCTGTGGGGTAATTCATAATATCCCCTTTAAGATTTTTGTATTGTGTCTTTTTGATTCTTCTCTTTTTCTTCTTTATTAGTCTAGCTTGCAGTCTATCTATTTTGTTAATTAAAAAAAAAAAAAAAACAACAAAAAAACGGCTCCTGGATTCATTGATATTTTGGAAGGTTTTCTTTTGTCCTTCAGTTCTGCACTAATCTTAGTTATTTCTTGTCCTCTGCTAGCTTTTCGATTTGTTTGTTCTTGGTTCTCTAGCTCTTTTAATTGTGATGTTAGGGTGTTGATTTGAGATCTTTCTAGCTTTCTGATGTGGACATTTAGCCAGGATTTTAAATGAATCCTGGGTCCCCTGGATTTTTTATTTGTCTGAAACTAAAGCTTACAGCTCAGTTGACACTTTTTGAAATATCAATGTTGTTGAATATCTTATAAACTTAGAATCCAGGTTCAAAATTATTTTATTTGTGTTAATCTAGGACATAAGTATATTATATATTGCTTAATCTGTTCTGAAGGTGTAATCTAAAAAAACTGTACAAACTTTTTGCAAAACTGGAGTCAATATTTTTCCTAACACTTGAGAAAGAAATTTAAAATTCAATATTCTTAATGAGGAAAAATATAATAATTAGACAGCAGCTATCAGATGAAATCTTGTCAATTTATGAAAATCTGTATCTAAATATTTTGTAGTTGCCTGGATTGGGGAAAAAATTCTACCTTTGTAATAAAAGTATACAGTGTTGGCAGAAAATTTTTGCATTTCCTGCATAGCCACACAAGCTTTCATGTTGTTGTTTTCTTTGGCTTTATGCTAATTTTAAGAAAATTCATGTAAGAAAATAGACCTACCTATAGTAAGTTTGACTACAAAAACACTTTGCTAGAAGAAATAAGAAAAAAAAGAAAAGAAAGAAAAAATAAGAAAGATAGGTATGTAGATTATTTGCAGTTGTAGAAAATTGTTCTTTTTGCATTATTTGTATTAGTATAATTGCATAAAACACACTAAAGTATGTAAACTAATAGAAAGTCACATACTTTTATAACTTTCTTTAGTTTCAGAAACTGAATCTTTAAAGAAACAGTAAAATATGTTTTCTCTAATACAATAACAATCATTGCTGCATACAACAAATAGGATACTAGTAAAAATAATGGTTGCTAGACTTATTTCAAAGACCCACAGTAAAGTTAAGGTTTATTAGTCAAGTGACAAAGAGAAAGAATAAAATATACAGACAAACTTTTGAAGAAGGAAGATTTTAGAATAAATAGAAAAATAAATTTTATTCAGTAAAGCTTTATTAAACTTGTCAAAATAAACAGTGGAATTTGAAACACCTGCTTTAACTCTTAAATAAATATATTTTAATATTTTAACAATATATTTACATAGTCCTGAAGTGATTGATTCAAAGTCTCCTATTTCCTATGTTTTGCATTTCAAAGTAATAAGGTTTCATTCTATGATACTCATAATGGCAGCAACAACAAATACTGTCTTTGAAATATAACAACATGGGTGCAGAAAATGTCTAATGAAAAATTGCAAATAAAAATTATGTCCTAGAATATAAACTAATGGACAATTCAATGAATATAACTGAAAGCAGCATGCCAGAGAATAAACTCTATTTTCATAATCTTTGATCATGTTTTCCAGTATAGTTTGCTACCTATTCCCACATCAATTATTTTTCTCCTTTTCAAGTGAAACATTCAGCATAACCTGAAAGATTAATTATATTTAACGTCTCTATTGTCATCTTGCAAAATTGTTCATTTAAACGGGGTTTAGTGAATAGTCATCAAAAGCCTATATCCAAAAAGTTCCTCTATAATATGTATGGATAGAATCTGCTTTGCTTTTGGTGTTGGTTTCTATTTTTGCTGAAAAATATATTTAAACTGATAGCAGGAATGTAGCTAATAAAAGTTGTAGACTTACATGATTAATGGCTAAAGATTAAAATACTTCAACATTGGGGACCAATTAAAGCATGGGGAAGCCCTAATGGATTTTTATCCCTTTTAAAAATGTATTTTTACTGTTTGTATTTAAGGTATACCACATGATGTTTGGTTATACACATACATAGTAAAGAAATCACTGCTCTCAAGCAAATTAGCATATTTATCACCTCCATAGGTGCTTGTGTGTGTGTGTGTGTGTGTGCGTGCGCGCGTGCTTGGGTAAGAGCTTCCAAAATCCACACTCACATCACACTTCCTGTATACAATATTATTCCACATTGTCACAAGGAAAGTATTTTATTCTCTATTAAGACTGAATAATATTTCACTTTTATATATATGTTACAATTTTTTATCCATAAATTCATCAATGAACACTTAAGTTGTTTTCATATGTTGACTATTTTGAATAACACTGCAATGAACATGGGAATGCAGTTACTTCTATGAGGTGCTAATTTAATTTTCTTTGGGTATACACTGAGAAAATAGATTTCTGGGTCATATGATGGTTCTATTTTTAATTTTTTGAGGAATTTTCATACTGCTTTTCATAATGGCTGTACCAATTTTATTCCCACCAATAGTGTGCCAGGATTCCCTTTCCTCCACATCCTTACCAGAACTTGTTATTTCTTATCTTTTTCATAATAGCTGACCTAGGCCAGGCGCTGTGGCTCATACCTATAATCCCAGCACTTTGGGAGGCTCACTTGAACCCAGGAGTTTAAGACCAGACTGTGCAGCAAGGTGACACCCCATCTGTATTAGTCAGGGTTCTCTAAAGGGACAGAACTAATAGTATAGATAAATACATGAAGGGTAGTTTATTAGGAGATTTGACTTACAAGCACAAGATGAAGTTCCACAATAGACCGTCTGGAAGCTGAGGAGCAAAGAAGCCAGTCCAAGTCCCAAAATCTCAAAAGTAGGGAAGCTAGCTGTTCAGCCTTCAACCTGTGTTTGAACATCTGAGAGTCCCTGGCAAACCACTGGTGTAGGCCCAAAATAAAAATAGCTAACGAACTTGGAGTCCAGTGTTCAAGGACAGAAAGCATCCAGCATAGAAGAAAGATGGAGAACAGAAGGCTCAGCAAGTTGCTCTGCCTGCTTTTATTCTAAGCACACTGGCAGCTGATTGGATGATGCCCACCCAGATTAAGGGTGGGTCTGCCTTTCCCAATCCACTGACTCAAATATTAATCTCCTTTGCCAACACTTTCACACACACACCCAGAAACAATACTTTGCACTCTTCAATACAATCAAGTTGACTGACACTCAATATTAACTATCACACCATCTCTACAAAAAATTCAAAAATTAGCCAGGCGTGGTGGTGTGCAACTGTAATGCCAGCTACTCAGAAGTCTGAGGTGGAAGGATCACTTGAAACTGGGACGCAGAATTTGCAGTAAGCCAAGATTGCATCACTGCACTTCAGCCTGGACAGCAGAGCAAGACTATATCACAATAATAACAACAATATTATCTGATCTAACAGGTGTAAGATGATATAGCATTGTGATTTTGATTTGCATTTCCCTGATGATTATTGATATTAAACACATTTCATATATCTGTTGGTCATTTGTATGTCTTCTTTGTGAAAAAAAAAATTCTAATCACTTCCTTTTTCCATTTTGTAATAGGATTGTTTCTTTTCTGATGTGAGCTGCATGAGTTTCTTATGTCTTTTACATATTAACCCCTTATCAAATATTTGGTCTCACCACTTCCATCCAACATAGTACTAGCAAGAGCAATCAGACAAGAAAAAAAAAGACATTCAAATTGAAAAGAACAAAACTTAAATTTATTTCTGTTGCAGATGACATAATCTTCTATTAAGAAAACCTCAACAACTTCAGACAAAACTGCTAGTACCAATAAATTAATTCAATAAAGTCACAGAACACAGGGTCAACATATAAAATCAGTCACATATATTTGCCAATCAAGTTTTATGAAAAAAAAATGAAGAAAACAATTCAATTTACAATAGCATCAAAATCAAATACCCAAGAATAAATTTAACCAAGAAAGTAAAAGATATGTACACTTAAAACATTGAAATAAATTGAGGAATACACAAACAAATAGAAAGATATCCTATGTTGTGAATTTAAAGAGTTAATGTTGTTAATATGTCCATTTTATGCAAAGTAATGTACAAATTCAATGAAATCCATATCAAAATTCCAATGACATTTTTTACAAAAGTTAAAAATCAAACCAATTCTAAAATTTGTATGGAACCACAAAACATTTGCTATAGCCAAAACAATCTTGAGAAAGAAAAACAAAGTTCATTGCATCACAATTTCTGATGTAAAATTGTATTGCAAAGCTGTAGTCATCAAAATAGTGTGGTACTGGCATTAAAACACATATATGGCCCAATGGAACAGAATAGAAAGCCCAGAAATAAATTTAAAAAATATACAGACAGCTAATTTTTAACAAGACCACCATGAAGACACACATAGGAAGGATACTCTGTCTAACAAACAGTATCAGGAAAACAAGATAGTCACATGTAAAAGAATGAAACTGGATCCTTGTTTCACCTTATACACAAAAGTTAACTCAAAATGGATTGAAGACCTAAACCTAAGATATGAAACCATAAAAATCCTAGAAGAATACATAGAAATAAAATACATCGATATTGACCTTGACAATAGTTGTTTTGTGTATCACACCAAAAATTCAGGCAACAAAGGCAAAAATAAACAAATGGTACTGTCAAACTAATAAACACCTTCTGCACAACAACGAAAACAATCAACAAAATGAAAGGTAGCCTGCAGACTGGGAGAACATATCTGAAAACCATATATGTGATAAGAAGTTAATATCCTAATGGATGTTTGTCTTTTAGTTCACTATTTTGAATTTTATGCCGTTCCAATGTCTTGGTAAGATATTACCATCTAATGACTAAAAATACATGAGACTGGACATACCCTAATGTTAAGCAATGGCAATGTATGTCAAATAGCATGAGTAGTCCCCAATATTTGGTATTCACGTGCATTTGACATATCTGTGAACATGAGGTATAGTGAACCTCATTACATGTAATCATAGAATGATGAAGAGAGAGATATATTACTTCTAAAATACTATTTAAAAAGTTAAGTTTAGACATAAGGTAACAGAATATAAATGAGGTAGTAACAGAAATAACTAGAACTGAAATTCTAAAAACCCTGTGAGGAACACTAAACAACTGGTGGTTCCTAAGTCTTAAGCTGAAGAATAAAAGAAACATATGTCTTTCATGCCATCCAAATGCTTCCTCTCATGACATAGTATATGGTGAAAATAAACACATTTATCCATACCTATTCAAATAAATATATATGGGATTAACAGACACTTGGAAACATTTATTTATTTATTTATATATTTTAAGACGGAGTTTCCCTATTTTTGCCCAGGCTGGAGTGCAATGGTGCAAAATCGACTCACTGCAACCTCTGCCTCCCGAGTTCAAGGGATTCTTCTGCCTCAGCCTCCAGAGTAGTTGGGATTACAGGTGTGCACCACCACGCCCGGCTAATTTTTGTATTTTTTTTTTTAAGTGGGGACTGGGTTTCACCATGTTGGTCAGGCTGGTCTCAAACTCCTGACCTCAGGTGATCCACCCGCCTCAGCCTCCCAAAGTGCTGGGAATACAGGTGTGAGCCACTGCCGCCAGCCGAAACATATTTTTAAACCAAATAAAATTAATTATTTATCAGTGATATGTCCAACTGAATTCAAAAGATATTTTTGAACACTTAAAATACACTGAGATAGAATATTAATAGAATACATATTAGAATACTAATTAGAATCAGTATAATACTAATATTTTTGGACACAAAAATTAGTATAATACTAATTCTAATTAGTATTCTAATATTTATTCTAAGTCTTAGTATTAAAATACTAAGTAGAATACTAATAGAATACTTATTGAGTCTATAAGTATTTCGGTCTATAAGAATACTAATAGAATAGTTATTGAGTCTGTAAGACTCAAACCTCAGGAATCAAAGGGGTCATATATTAAATAAAAAAATAAAACAACTCCATGAAAAATAGGTAATTCTGTTAATACATTTTATAATACACCAAAGACATGTTTAAAAAATAGTCCTGATGTATAAGCAGATTAGCAGATCAGGAGCTAGAATAAGGTCTATATCCTCTCAATTACAAAGCTAATGACAGCTTGATAATTTTGTGTCTTATCTATGGCTTCTTTAATCATGATTAAAAGTTCTTTAGTCCAGAGCTCAACGTTTCTCATGGAATATTATTGCTCCAGTACAAGTAAGTAGCCAAAGTGGGAAAAATACATTCAAGCCTATTCTAAAGAAAAAGTATGGGTTATACATTAACAGAGCCACAGCCAATTCTAACCATTCCTCAAGATTGAATGAAATGGAAAGCCATGAACATTTCATTACAGTGTCTAATTTTTGCTGTTGTTGTGTTTATTGATATTGTTTTTAATCCAGAATCAGATTAGTTCTCAATACTAATTTCCTAAGGAAAAAAGTTATCTTCATTGTACCAATACATGTAGTGTCAAGAATTTTACTAAGGAATATGTATTTTTAGAAAATAACTGGCATTTTGTTTGAATTCAAGTTTCTGATGAGCTTCAAGCAAATGAAGGAACATGGGCCTCAGACACTTTTTCCTAGTGTATCATTTCCTAAGTGAAAGTTTCACATTTGATCTGATGATTACCTCGTAAGAGACAATTAGCAAGTGGGTCACATGGAAAGAGATAGGAAAAAATGGAAATAGAGTTTAGCATATCCAGTCACATGTTATACTGGTTAGAGACTAGTTTTGGAACCTTGAAATTGTCAACCTGAAAAGGCTAGAAAACATACATGTACCTATGTGTATCTCTCTTGGGTTTTATAATCTTTTATTCAGTAGTTTAATAAAAAGTTCACAAAGCTTTTAGAAGTTGAGCTCGTCTGATATTCTTACATTATATGTATATATATTAGAAATTTATTCATGCATATAGTTGTGCTGTGTGTATTTTGGGTATCATGTGAATGACTATGCGTGGTATTATATAGATGTGCATTTGTTATGTGTGTTTCCTTAATTCAAGAGACATTACGTTTAGTCACACAAGTATATTTTGAGAACTTCCAATACATTATACATCATCACTTATCTGCTCTATGATACATGCAGAGTGATCTTCTCAAGAAAGCAAATCTCATTCTCACCAAACTCACATTGTTCAAAAAATTGTTCTGTGGCTTCTAAAATTTACTAAAGATGACTTACAAGTAACTTCATGATCCTAACTTACGTTATTAGTTCTATTTCAAAACCATTTTCTCCCTCTTCCTTTGTTGAGTCAGTCAGTCAAGACTTTTTTCTTAAAGAGCAAGTAAAAGGATGTTTTGAGATTAACTTGAGAGATGGGAAGGAGTCAGGTCAAGTATGTGTGACCAGTTCTTTTGGTCCAGTTAACTTCTGTCCATCTGCATTACCCTACTCATATTTATGCTCTAGACTGTGTTCAAGCATTACTTCAGAAATGTCTCCCTCTAGACTCAGTCTTGTTCAGATTATTTTGTTAAATTTTTCATTCCTTCCTGGCTCATTTCTCAATTTTATTTTCTGCATTCTCTTATGAGATTATTTATTTATTTATTTATTTGTTCCCTAATAAACTATAGTGTGATAGTGTGAACTCATTGGGAGGAGAAAGTTCACATCATTTTGCTCACCACTAAACACCCAGGAATGTTTTGGGACTCAAAATAGTACCAAAAAACCTATTTATTTAGTTAACAATCGAATAGCATATATTTATTTTTTATTTTTATTTATTTTTTTTACACTAAGATGGAGTCTCCCTCTGTCACCCAGGCTGGGCTGGAGTGCAATGGCACAATCTTAGCTCACTGCAGCCTCTGCCTCCCAGGTTCAAGCTATTCTCATGCCTCAGTCTCCCAGGTAGCTGGGATTACAGGTGCACATCACCATGCCCTGCTAGTTCTTTTGTATTTTTAGTAAACTCAGGGTGTCACCATGTTGGCCAGGCTGGTCTCGAACTCCTGACCTCATGTGATCTGCCTACCTTGGCCTCCGAAAATGCTAGGATTACAGGCATGAGCCACCACACCTGGCTTTGAATAGCATATAATGTAGCTTCCTCTGTTCTCCAGACTTCATTATTTTATCCTTTTTATGCATGTACAGGCTGTCTGAATCTAGATGATAGATGAGTTGATCAAGCAATATTGTTTACTGATTTAGCAAACAAATAGTATTCATAAGCATTAATATCTGCCTGAATATTATAAAAATGTTTAATGAAATGAAATTATGCTGGTGATTATTTTATACCCAAATTTTCCTAATAAGGCTATTCTTTCATATACTTTAATAGCTTTATGTTGTCTCAGATCTGCCTAAAAGAAAAAATCATCTTGAAACAGATAATAAATGTGATATTTTTATTCATGATGGCCTTTAAATTATTTTCCAACTCTTGAGATTTCATGAATACACAATCACCTTAGGTTCATGATGTGCTCTTCCTTAATTCCTTGACTGTCTTATGATTTTAATTTTCCCTGAAACTAGAACGTCATCTTCTTTCATAATTTGATTCAACATGCGCTGGAAAACTCTAGACTGATGCCAAGACCTATTAACCAGAGTAGGAATCAGCTGAGTTGAGTTAAGCAATGTGAAGTATTCGAAATTAAGTTCTTTCCTCTTCTGGCAGTTTATCCAAATAACTTGTTAAAGAATTATTTAAGCTGATAATGCTTTTAAAAATAAGGAGTATCACCACACTTTCTGAGGGCTTTGTGCCATCTCAACTATTTGAAGTTGATGTTGAGAGCACAGGAGGCAGCCAAACGCCTAGGTAGATAGGGCTGGGTCCCTGATGAAACCCTGCCTCCAAGCTGAAGGCAAGTTAGAGCCAGAAAGCCAAGCTACAAGTTAAAAACTTGGACTGGATTGAGAACTTGTCTTCTTGTTTGGTGCACTTTCCTCTGATTGGTCTCCACCCTTCACCTATTTTACATATACATACCCTTTCCTAATTAATTTTTCTCCACTGTTGTGCCGACCTTTGAGTGGTGTTGGGAGAGAAACTGAGGCAGGGCTTGCATGTCTGACATAATGTAAAAGAGCCTTGGAACAAGTCCTGGGTCCAGGGTCTAAAACCCCTTCTGACCTTTGGAACACCAAGCTCTGTGCTAAAGGGTGGAAGACTACCCTGATGCAACATAATCTAAACCCATGGCATAAAACCCCTTGTGGCTTGAATAGAATCTAAGGCTCAGGGCATAAAACCCCTCATGGCGCTGAATGTGTCTAGACTTCCTGGCTCCTTGCTCCTTGCTGTCCCAGGATCGATTGTATCTTGAGTTAAAAGAACCTGCTCTCCATTCTCTCAAGTAGCAGAACATATGTTAACTGTCACAGCTGTAAATCATGTGCTTAATGCAATGCTCCCTTTCGACCCCCACATTCTCATCACCTGTTTCTTTGTTTGATCACCAATAAATAGTCTGGACTTCCAGAGCTGGTGGCCTTTGCAACCCCTATACTTACATTGGCCCCCTGGACCCACTTTCTCCCTCAAACTGTCTTTTCTCATTCCTTTGTCTCTGCCAGATTTCATTGCCCCCATGACCTGGTGTTTGGTCTGATCACCCCAACAAGTGGTGTCTTTGCTTTAACTATTTTTTGCGTACTCACAAACCAATCAGCATGCACTCCTCATTCTGAGTCCATAAAAGATCCTGGACTCAGGTGAGCTGGGGTACGCCAGTGTGGCCAAGTGGGGCCTGGGTAGGGTGTCACCGGCTGGGGCTCCCCAGCCTGCAAAGTGACTAAGAAGAAAAATCCTACATCAATGTAGCTTCTGAGTGTGAATGACTACAGAATTTCATATGCAGAATTTTCCAGCAGATACAGAAGCATGAAGGGGTATTCACCAGCAGATTTGGATTTTTAAATGTCAATCTTTTGATATTCTGCATCTTGTGAGACATTGCTGGCATACTTTGTTTTTATTCTTTAGACTTGGTTTCCTTTGGTTTTTATAAACATGTTTATAATAGCTGTCTTGTAGTCTTTTTTCGACTAAGTTCAACCTCTGGTCCCTCAGGATATTTGTTCTGGCTAAATTTTTAAATATGTGACACACTTTTTGGTTTCTTTGCAGGTTTCATGATTTTTTATTAAAATGTGGCATTTTTATTGATATATTGTAACCATGTTGATGTGAGGGATCCTCACCCTCCCACCAGTTGGCCAGAGATTGTTGTTTCTGTTTTGTTCTTGATGCTATTGTTTTTTGTTAATTTTGCAACTTTGCTTGACAAATTTTGTAGGTTATATATTCCTTACAGTGTGAGACCAGTGCATTGTCTACTAGCCTTTTGATTTTGTTTTGTTTTGTTTTCAAGTTCTTATTCTTTAAGCCTGACTTCCTCTGCATTAAGATCAAGATAATTTAGTGGTCCTCTAGTGGCAGGTTAGATGATTTTCTTAGATCCCTCAACTGTGTAACTTGCACCCTTTACTTGGGGGATATATGTGAAAAAGCATACCTTCAAGCTTCAGGTAATCTATGAGAGTTTTAACTTTCATTTGCTGATTGCAGAAGGCCTCTATGTCAGTCAGAAGTGAGTGACTGATGACTTCACCATTTATAAGTCTTAGGTATGAAACTAACCTTGAGCATGTACACAGACTTTTTTATCCCCAAGAATGTCAAAACTTTTCAAAGCTGCCTATGATTGCCTAGTTTACCAGGATGTCATTTTAAGCTTTTCCCAGACTCTTCTTTGTCCCAAATTAAATTACAGCCTAAAGCAGCTGTGATATTGTCAACATATTACCATAGTTTATGGTAATACCCTGAGGGTAGGTTTTTTGTTTGTTCATTTGTTGCTTGTCATTTTTTGTTTGCCTGAACTGAGTGCTGAGTCAAAATAAATAACCACAAAATCTTGCATGTAGAAATTTTCACGAGACCTGAAAATCTGGATTAAATATTGACTGTTTCTGGCCATGGAGCTTTTAACAGAGCTCTGCAATAGATTATTCTTCTCTGTTAGGTGCTAGGCTGTCACTCGTTCATAGTTACCACACAACTGGCCTGGGCAAACATCATACACCCTGCTTTCTTACTGAGGTTCCATAGTTTCTTTTGGTAGAAAATTTCCAACTCTTTCTGTGGCATTAATTAGTAGAGTCCTGAAAGAGTTTATTTTAATTGTTTTGCCAGTATTTTGTTATTTTTGCATGAGAGAGTGAGTTCACTGAGATCTTTAACATTTCTGAAGTTAATTTTATATTTTTACATTGTGTTTTCATATATCAAGTTATTCCTTGTAGGCAGAACATACTTAGATCTCTCTTACTAAATGTTAACTGACAATTTCAACCTTTTAATCAGGTGTTTAGACCATTTGTATATAATAAGAACACTCATGTGATTAGGATTAATTCAACTGCTTGCTATTTGTCTTTTATTGATCTCATCTTTATTTTTTTTTTCATCAGGCATTAGCATTAATACGTATTCTCTATAAGTCAATTTAAAAAAATCTATTGGCTTAATATCTGTATTGCATTATCATATAATTGTGACTGTAATAAGGTTCATTGTCACATGACAAGTCAATATACCATGACACTGGATTGTGACAGATAAAGAGGTTTAATGGTATAACCCCCAAATGAGGGGAATGGAAATAAATATCAAATCTGTCTCTGTGAGGAGATTTGAAGTGGTCCCAAGTATGGAAACTTGATTGGTCAAAGGCTGCAGGGTGAAGTCATGGGACAAGGAGATGAAGAAATTGTATATTCATGCTGATTTGGTTGCTCTCTGGGAGTCTTCAAACTGGTTGGTATCAGCTGTTCCATTAGCATTCAGAATGTGAAAAACATTGTAAACAATTCATAAACAAAAACCTTATGATTCTAATGTCAGAAACCCTATTTATAGGAAAAACGGGGAAGCAAGTGGTCAGTATCAAGTGCGATGTGACTTTAGTTACAAGGAAATGGGACAAAATGAAGCCTCATTAATGTTTAATCATAACTATATTTCTGTCCAGAATTATCTTTAACTTTATGAGGATAGCTTCATTGTTTATATTATATTTATTATTTTAGCTATTACCTTACCGTCCTCATTACACAACTTTAATCAGTGTTTACCTTAAAGTGTTGCTATATCCTTTATGTATAGCCTAAACAACTTACAGTAGTATATGTCTTCATTCAACCTCTTTTATGTTATTGCTATTTATACAAATATTATAGAGCCCACAATACATTGTCCTTATTTTGGACTGGATACTTTGTCCTTATCCAGTCCAAGGTCTTTGAAAGGCATTTAAATAAATAGAAGAAAATATCTGTATATTTAACCACATTACTGTCATTTTTGGTGCTTATTGTTATACAGGTTTATTTAATATCATTTTCTTTTCTGCCTGAAGAACTTTCTGTAACATTTCTTTTAGGGACTAATTCCTTCAGTTTTGGGTCCCATACAAAAATCTTTAAACTTTATCTTTGAAAGCTTTTTTCTGAATGTAAAATTGTAGGTTAACAATTTGTGAGTGATTTCAAATGCTATTGTGTTTTTGATTTTAGCTTTTACACAAATAATTTTTGTGTGTTTATCTTGTATCCTTCAAATTTTTTGAACTCACTTATGTTTTCTATTTTTTTACAGAATCCTTGAATTTTCTACATAGACTATCATGCTACTTCCAAATAGGGACTGTTTAATTTCTTGCTTTCTAATTAGAATGCATTTTTTTTTTCCTTTTCTTTCCTGATTGCACCAACTAAATAATTTTTAATACTATGTTGAATAAAATGGAGAGAGTGGGCATCTTTGTCTTATTTTACTGGGGAAATATCCAGTTATTCATCATTATTATTTTAGTTGAGATATTTTGTAGATGTTCCTTATCAAGTTGAAGAAGTTTGCCTCTAATCCTAGTTTGTTGAAAATTTTTAACCATAAATGGGTATGGATTTCTTAAAAATATTTTTATTCATTTATGTGAAAACGTGATTTTTTTTTCTCTTTAGCCTTTTAATATAATAGAGCATTCAATATTCAGCATTCAACCAAAAACACAGAACCAGTAAGACAAGTTGCATCGGCAAAGCACCATTTAGAGCATTGTATTCGTCTTAATTCAGTCAATAAAAATTTACTGATTTCTTTCTTTATTATGCTGTAAGCACTTAAATGTCAATTAAGACATGACCTCTCTTTTTGGTTGTACAGTTTTTGTTTTGTTTTGTTTTTGTTTTTGTTTTCTTTAAGACAGAGCTTCATTCTTATTGCCCAGGCTGGAGTACAATGGCCTGACCTGGGCTCACTGCAACCTCTGCCTCCCGGGTTCAAGCAATTCTCCTGCTTCAGCCTCCGCAGTAGCTAGGATTACAGGCATGTACCACCATGCCCGGCTAACTTTGTATTTTTAGTAGAGACATGGTTTCTCCTAAAAACAAGTTGGTCAGGCTGGTCTCGAACTTCCGACTTCAGGTGATCTGCCCACCTCGGCCTCCCAAAGTATTGGGATGACAGGCATGAGCCACCCCGCCTGGCCAGTTGTATTAACATGTGGAAATACCGTAATAGGAATACATAAGAGAAGCTGTCATCAGAGGGTTTCTTAAATTGTACTTCAAAGATTTTTTTTTTTTTTTTCCATCAGAATCATCAGTGACTTTTTAAAGAATTGCAGGTCATGATCTCTACCAAGCCAGTAAAACAACCTCTCAAAGTGAGGAATTGGTGTGTTTAGTAAAAACCACTGAACTATAAAAGAGAATAAAACAAGTATTATTTCTTGGAAATTGGGGAAGTTGGAAAATGATGAGAATAAAGAGAAAATAATAAACAAGAAGAGTACTTGGGTGATAAGCTAGAGTGGGTGGGTGCATTACTGGAAGGAAGAGATGTTTTGTTGTAAAGCACACTGTTATTAAAGTGCAAGGAAATCTTTGAAATCCCCATTAAATCCCCATGGCTGATGTTGGTAACTCATTTTGCAAATGAGAAAGCTCAGAGACAAGTTTTTCTAAATTACTCTAGTAAGCTTGCATGGCCACTTATAGGTGACCTAGAAGTAAAACATCTTCTCACAAATAAACTAATGCTACGGTCTCTCCAACATCTTTATTGCTTGGTAGCATTTGAATAGCAGTGCCATTGTCAAAAAACACCTTCATTTCCCCAAAAGGTTGACATAAAATGGAATGTAATGATTCTTAAGGCACTGCGACTTCTGGCAGGTATCAAGGAGAAACGCATTACTTGACACTTATATTTTACATCCTCAGTCTGACTTGATGTAAAATGGAAAACCACTAATGTAAGAGTTATTTTACATTAAAACAATTTTGGAAAACGTCTTTCTTGGTTCTATGTGCCTCTGTAAGCCTGAGATGCATGATAAAGTTGTGCTACTATCAAATGCACAAATAGTTTAAGAAGGAGATCTTCTAGTCAAAAAAAAAAAAAAAAAGGATGGCATCTTGGCATTTCCTCAGATTTCTCCTCTCAAATGTATTATTTCCTAGTTTCTTTTTATGTTGCATCTGCCAAGGTGTTTTTATTAGGGTTCCTGTTTCTGACAAGCCTAAGGACGACTGGGAGCCTGCTGGCTTCGGGATGATGTGGAGACAGTTTCACAGCGTGTCATCGCTAGACCTCAGTGCTGTAAATCTCAGCATTTCATGATCCCTCCGCCCTGAATTCAAAATGAACATGGAGAGCGGCAGAAAGCACTCCTGGTGGGGAGATACATTTGAAGTTCCTAGGAGGAGAAGCAGCTATAAGAAAGGGAAATGCAAGTTGCCAACGTGTAATTATAGCCTTTGAATAAGAACCTGTTCAAAATACAAGATTATCACTCTTCCTTTTCAAAAAGGTTGCTGCTGTGATTGGGGGTCTTGGCACGGTACATTGCTGGCAGCAGATTTCTCACTGGAGTAATCAGGGGAGAATCGACATTTTAAATGAGGCTCCAATTTCTGTAATATCTTTTCACTTTCATTTATTTCCTGAGCTCTACCAGTTTACATCTCATCTCTTTCTGGGTTATTATAATCTTCTCTTTCAAATCTAGTCTTTCTTTCTGTCTTATAGTTTGGGATACACCATTATTTTCTTTGATATAATAAAACTCATTTTTAAAGAAATATATTCTGATCCTTTGTAGAATTTAAGTAAGTATTGAGAGACGTTGGTTGTAAGTAAGAATTCCCATGCCAGTTTCCTTATAATGTTACTGATTTTGAAATGGGGACTTTCTTTTAATGCTGCCATTTTCTAAAAAATACTTGAGGGGAGGACCTGCAGGAATGAAATAGGGTCATCATTGCAGGGCTCCAATGAGAGACATATTCCTGATCAAGGTAAATTTCTTCGTCTTTCGTTAATTTGCATTTTCACCTTTGTTGGTTACTCTTCTTTTTTATGATGATTTAAGTATTACCAACTAAGGGTTAACTTTACAAACCTAACTGGTTGAAAAGCTTACTGGTTTGCTGGCTTACAACATAGTAATGCATGCAAATTCATCACTTTCACTGAGATGTTGAAGATATTGAAAATGTAGAATCAAGTATAATTACTTGCAAATACTCTCAGATATAGATTAACTGTAAAATTCTGAACTGTCAATTATATCAATCTATTGTCAATTTAATAAATACTTTTTTATAAATCATTCTTTACCAAATATAAGCAAGATATAGACTTTTTGTCTTAAAAATGCAGTAACCATTTCATTGTGTACAAGAAGGATATCTTAGAGATGTGTATAAGTTACCTTAAAAGTAGAAATAAAATACGTTTCAGCTTCTAACATTTTATTCAAGAAAAAATTAACTCACCTTCAATCTAGGCATGAATTGTTCTAAGTAGGGGACAAATATTAATTAGGAAGCACATAGCAAATAATCTATTTCGTATTTCAAGTCATTTTAAAGAAGGAAATAATTACAATTTAAATGATTTATAAGAAATAAATTGCTAAATGGGTAATATATTTAATAATAACAAGAAATATATGTCTGGCCTAAGAATTTCAGAGCCTCACCTCACATAAATATGTGTTTCATTTCTGATTTTGGGATATGGCCCATTTTTGGATTCTGGGTCACTGTCTAATGCATGATTCTGATCCTGGGTTATGCAGAACTCCAGAAATACTAATTTTTGTGCCATGGTAAAAGCATAACTTTGGCTCACATCCTTGTTTCTGTCGTCCAATTTGAGTTCTAAAATCTTAGACAAGGCTGACACCACAGCCCACACCTGTTATCCCAGCAGTTTGGGAGACTGAGGCAAGAGGATTGCTTGAGGCCAGGAGTTCAAGACCAGTCTGGGCAACGTAGTGAGAATCTCTCTGCAAAAAAAACTATAAGGATCCAAAATAGTCAACATGATTCTGCCTGTGCCTAGCTACTCAGGAGACTGAGGTGACCTCAGTCGGGGAAGTAGAGGCTACAGTAGCTATGATCACGCCATGGTGCTCCAGTCGGGAAGCAAAGCGACACCCTATTTCAAAAACAAAATGAAACAAAATGAAACAGCACAAAACCTCAGACAATGGGGTTAGGCCTTATCTATAACTGCAGACTGCCAATTGTTTCCTTCCTTCAGCATTTTGTCACTATTTCTGGTCTACAGTTTTCTGTTTCTAATGTTAATATGTAGTATAATCATGAATTTATTAATATTTAAAATGGTCCCTGTTATTTCTAAAGTGTTTGTGTAGAGGTGTGTGTGCATGTGCATGTGTATATTTTGCGTGGGGGACAGTCACACATATATGCAGTCTACAATCTAGCAGCTGCAAGATACGTTATTTTGGCCAAGTGCAGTGGCTCATGCCTGTAATCCCAGCACTTTGGGAGGCTGAGGTGGGCGGACCACGATGTCAGGAGTTTGAGACCAGTCTGACTAACATGGTGAAACCCCATCTCTACTAAAAATACAAAAATTGGCCGGGCGTGGTGGCACGCGCCTGTAATCCCAGCTACTCAGGAGGTTGAGGCAGGAGAATCGCTTGAACCCGGGGGGTGGAGGTTGCAGTGAGCTGAGATTGTGCCACTGCACTCCTGCCTGGGTGACAGAGTAAGACTCGGTCTCAAAAAAGAAAAAAGATATATTATTTATTAAAAATATTAAATGTAAAGAATGCATTAAATTCTAAATTTCAGAAACTGTTGAATTAAATTCTTTGTAAAATGCTATGTTTTTGAACCATTCTACAGGTTTAATTTCAGTTTTATGAGAGTTTTCTTGAGAAAGAATATCACTTACAAGGCCACAATGGGATGCTGCCAATGCCTTTGGGCCTTCTTATTCCTCAAATATTCAATAAATTACATTCAAAAGCTACTGGTCCTTTAAGTTGAAGAGGAATAGGCCTAGAAAGGGTTCCAAATCTCTAGTAAATTTTCCAGATCAAAAATATCTGGTTTATAGTTTGTACAGGAAGATGAGAATTCATTTATTATATTTCTCCACCTTCAAGTCGATTTTTTACCTTTAAGTACAAATTTATAATTGTAAAGTATCCCAGTGAGTTTCAATTGGAATGTTTTAATTCCTGAATCTCAGACATAAAGTCTATAGTATACACTTATGTAGGTTCAAAATAGTTCATGCCACATTTCTATCATGAAGATCTTTGTGTTTAAAATCATCTCTGTCTATCCATAGTTTGCATTACTTTAAATAATATGATAGTAAAGTATACTTTAGAAATGCTATCGGTGATGTGGGTTTACTATTAAAATATTCTAATTAGAATATCAATATTTCAAAATCATATTGTTTTAGAAAGCTATTACATTTTATTCTTTCAAAAACCATCCACAAAACAAATCTCCAATTATGTCTAAATATTATTTACCTTAGAAATTCTGTCCAATACAATTCAAATTTTAGGAATATTATGCAGTCAATGGTTAAGCAGTAGTTGTTTACAACCACTACAGGGAAACAGTCTAATAAACAAAGAAAACAAAGTAGTCAAATAACCTTGTAAGCTTGCTAATGTCAGACCTCCCAGAAAACAAACTGGTAGTTTTTATTTCAGAAGATTCCTTGTCTATGGAATTCTTTTAGAAAGATGTATCTGATCTATCTAGTTATTTTCATAGTAAACAAATCTGGAATCCATGGATTTCTTGAATATGGCTTTCTGCAACATATCACATGTACTATGTAACTCTCTGAGCATAAAATGGAAGGGTTTACTGATCAAAACAAAACTCTTTTTGTGAGTAATGCAGCTGCGTGCAATAATCTGGGAACTTCATATGTGGTGTTGGCAAGAGTACATCCAAAGTAGCAAGAAGGATAGATAAGCTGACAGTTCCTGACATCTCCCACCTGCATTTGCCTCAGGGTTATGTGTATCCTTTAATACTCAGTAAATTTTACTGTTTTATAAGCTCTTTGATTTGTGTGATTTGTGTAAGTATGAGTTGAGCCTTTGTTTTTAAATATAATGCTGTTAGAAACCTTTATTTTCTAAACATTTAAAATATATGTAAATTAAATACTTCTAAAGAGGCGTACAACATTTAGCTTTTTAGCCTTATCTTCACTTGGAGATACATTTTTGAAATAATTCGGTTTAGTTTCCTTTTTTGGAAATTTGTAATGTTGCATAATGTACTTTCCTGTGGGTTCCTCTTCCATTTTGATAATATTCATTTAATTTTACATTATTCTCTATTTAATGTTACATTGGTCACATTTTTTTTTTGGCAGAATAATTGAAATAGAAGAGAAGATCAGGTACTTCCTTTATTTCTTGGTCTTGAAAAGGTTTATTAATGTATATAAATGTCCATATTGAAGCTGAGGTGAAAGGACTTACTGCAAACCTAAGGATTTTGAAGTGTTCTTTTGAAACAAAAAAATATATTTGGCAGCTGATCATATGATTTATAAGCTGAATTTAGTTTTTGGAATTTTGATATATTAATTTAAAAGTTTCAATTTACTTTTACACTGCTAGCAAATGAATGGAAGCTTATCTCATTTGACAGAGGTACCATGTGACCTTGCTAATTATAAAGCAAATGCCATTTTGCTTTATGAAAATGGAATGAATACTAGGTTTCTGTTGTTTTTTCTTCTCTATTATTATTATTCTGTTGTCTCTTGTATCTCCATTATGTATGTGTGGGTCTTGTAATTTTAAAATGTTATTTCATTTAACAGAAGTACCATGTGATCTGCTTTCTAATTATACAGCAAATTCCATTACCTAAAAGCATCCCATCTCTCTCCAGTGCTTTTCAAACATATGTTT